>NC_054541.1:9188013-9433449 GCF_017654505.1 Polyodon spathula | reverse complement strand
CAGTTGAAAGATTAAAAAATAATCTTACATGTTAATTATATGAATATATATATAAATATATTATAGAATATATATATATATATATATATATAACTTTCTTTAATATTTGTCTTTTCATATGTGGTTTGTTGGGGGGGGGTTCATCCAATTATATATATTTATTTTAAAGCAATGATGCATTCCTGTAACTCTGAAGACAAGCCAAGCTAACACATCTGCAACATTTCAATCTCTATAACTATCCTACAACCTCACCACAAACACTCTGAAAATAATTACTTCCGAATGGAAGACAGACAACAAGAACAGCTAGCTGCAGGCTTTTACATTCATCGGTGGAGTTTCTGACTGACACAGCAGTTTCAGTTTGGAAACATAAAAGTTAAATCTACTCTTAACAGCTACCTTGTGTAACATGCATGACCAGCACATTACAGAACACACCGACACTCAGTTTAATGAAAACGATTTTTTTTCAGATAACGGTACACATCGTCAAGCAGGTGCAGCCTCAACAGCGACACTGTGAGTAAACTACACTGGACGGTTAGGCCTGTTTTCTTAGTCCCCCATTCCTTATTTAGTACGTACTCCAGGAGAGTGATCTTCCAGCACTGTTGGGGGTGGGGGGCAGGATACATTTACCCCCTCAAACAAGTTTCTAGAGGCCCTCAAATATGTATTTGTACTGTTTCTTTGCCAAACTCCACAGTTGGGAGTCGACTGATGACAAAAACAGGAGGCACTGCACCAGTGTTTTGCAAAACTGCAGCTGGACCTGGAATAATAACTCAGATACTGTGTTAAGAATGTTACAAAGCAAAGTCAACATTGTTTTATTTTTTTTACCATTAAATTGAAAGTTTACTGTAAAAGAAAATAAATAAGCAGCAATTGGTATTCTGTTCAATGTGCAAAACTCTGCCTACAATGCTGATAACACTATGTAACACAATTTTTATTCCTGGGTAGTAAGTGTTATACTGTAAATACAGTATAATTGTAAAACTCAAAAAACTACTCACTTCTAAATCTTTTGTAGTCATCTTTGTATTACTTTAGTATAAATGCATGTTAATTTGGATTCATATGTTGTTTTTTTTCTGACTTTCTGTGAACGAAAAGACACACATTTGCCCATTTGCCCATTGGAAATAGTGATATTTTAAAATATCACTGTCCTGGTCACAAAAGCAAAGTTTGTGGGGAATAATAGCCATTTTCTATATTAGGAAATAACACTTACTACCCAGGAACAAAAAAAAAAAAAAAATTGTTACACAGTGAAATTATTAACATTGTCTTTAAAAGGTACATTTACTTTTTTCAAAATGTCTGACTACACACAGTACCTGCACTGCAATGGTTAAGACTCATATAAATGTCCTGCTGTTGAAAAAGGTTGTATACCCTATAGTCTACACTGACGCAGTCTCACTTAAAATGGCCGACAACTTAGCCCTCCTTCTCACAAAGGCATCATCATTTCCTAACAGACAACAGGGAATTTGCTTTTGAAATCCAGAGCTGACTCTACTGACATGACTGTAGTAGCAATAAAGTCTGTAAAACCCTAAATTTTAGAGATAGTAGGCTACATGAACACGAGGTGGCTGAAGTCTAGCTATGTTCACTCCAGTGCATGATCTATCTCTTTTTTACGTTTTCACTGGCAGAAAATGGAGGACTCAAACAGTGTGGCCTACTCGTCGGAGAAGAGTGCCAAAACGCAGTGTGGCCTAGTGGCAGAGCTAATAATAGGGGCTTAACTGGTAAAGCTGAAGACAAGGAAGCAGACAGACATAGTTCAGACACATGGACTAGGCGACACTGAGGTACAGGCTCAAGAATGAATAGTAATATACAGCTATTGTCTGTGTGACCTGGAGGTTGGAGGGAAGTGTTGCCTTGTGGTTTGAGCTGAGGGACTGGGAAGCAGTGTAGCCTTGTGGTAAGAGTTAAGGGACTGGGAGACAGTGTGGCCTAAAGGTTACAGCTGAGGGACTGGGGGGTGGTATGGAACCTAGAGGTTAGAGCTGCACGACTGGGAGACGGTGTGGGCTGGAGGTTAGAGTCAACAGAGGGGCTGGGAGTCAGTGTGGATCACTACCTAGCAGTTAATGTCAGGGGATGGGAGGAAGTGTGGGCTAGTGGTTAATGCCCAGAAATGTGAGTTTGTTAGGCCTCATGTCTAAAACAAAGCACAGTGATGCAGGGTCCCTAAAAAAAATCCTAAAGAAATTCAGAAATATGGTGTGCATTTGTCCAATATATTTCAATTAGTTCAATTCTTATTTCTTAACCTTTCAAAATCCCAACTCGTTTTTTAATACACCACAGAAGTGGGATGTAACTTTAAACTGAAACCTTATAGGTAATTCAAATCTTATGGTTGATTTCACAACTAGGATTATCTTAATGGTGGCCTACCTAAATTAACATTAAGTGTTCCAAGATTTGTGCTAATCAGAATCTGTGAAACCAGCTGTTAATGTTTACTCTTATTACAGTAAAAAGTTAAATTACAGTATCTAACGGTTTTCTTTTATTGACACAAAAAACGCCATTACTGATTACGTTGTGGAATTCCACTGCATATAGTTTTGACAGTCGTTTTAAACTCCTTAAAAAATACATAAGTAACAGTTGCTTTTTCAAATCACCTTAACTGTTACCGTACTTTAATCAATTGACACTACTAGATGAAAAACTAGTAACATAAAGAAAGATGGGGTAAATATATACTGTTTACAAATACATTGTGTATTTATTTTTATAAGCAATTAACTTTTAAACTGCAAAGTCATAGAATCAAATAATACATGTAAAATAAACATTACAAACAACAAAATGTAAGTAGTTAGTTACACAGACAAAACACATACCAGTAGCTTTTGTTTTTTTTTTTTTTTTTTTTTTTTTTTTTTTAAACCACAACTCAGAACGTCATATTATTCATACACTCAAAACCATAGACATCTGTGTACAATTTTATTTATTTTTTTTGTTAACGGCTCGTGTTTAAAACAAATAATAATAATAAAATCACTGCGAAAATAACAGCGGACGTTCAGCAACATGCTTTAATACTCTCGGCAACTCAACGCTCCGACTTCAGAACAACGTCTCCTAATTATTTCTACTTTGTTGTTTAATTAAAAACACTTGCACATACTGGTAATTTATTCAGGCCGATAATGAAGGAGGATTGTTACGCTGGAAAAAAAAAATCCACCCAAACTCCCCACCTCCCCCCCCGTGTCGCCATTTTAAACAGTACTGCTGGCGGCGAGTTTAGGTAAGCTGCCTCCGTAGCGTAGGTAAATAACAAGCACAACGCTGCAACTCTGAAGGGGTTAAAAAAAATAAAAAAAAACTCGTACAGTTGACAAAGAGTGTGAACTAAAACAACAGATTGAAAGAGGCTTACCTTGCAACTGCTGCGGGTGGAAACAATTTCATGAAAAATGGAAACGAAAATAAATAAATAAATAAATATATTCAAGCCCCCTGATCTCGGCTGCAGCCAGTATCACTCGCAATGGAAGGGGGGTGGGTGGTCCCTTCCCCCCTAGACCCGCACAGGGTGTAACAAGAAGCCCCTTCAGCGACACGCCACGAAAAGGTAGGGACTGGGAATGGAGTCGATCTAGTTTAATTTCGAAGGGATCGGAGTAGAGGTAGAGAGCCAGGGAAAAGAAAATACGACGTACCCAGGAGCACGTGATCTCGCAGCGTCACCACCAGCAAAAACCAACATAGCTCTGAGAGACTCGCGTTACTCAGTCAACACTGTGCACCCCCCTCACCCCCCCAATGAGAAAAACTAAGTTTAGAGAAAAACTAAACTTTTCTAAATATTTTTGCAGAGCGATATATGCGAAAAGCACATATTCGGACACATACAATGTGAATGTGATGCTATGCAAAACAATGCACAGTATACCTTTCTAGTTTAAAATGTGTTCTGTTTATTGATATGCTGCTATCACTTTGATAGCCCTGCCTCACACGATATTCACGTAAAGCACTCTTGTGATTATTACCTATATGGAATATAATGCAGCACTGTGGTACTGTATATTCCAGCGTACGCTCGTTGATTTCAGTCCTCGAAAGGTGAATTCGTCATAGCGACGTGCTTAGCAGTTCTGTGTGGTCTGGCATTAGTTTGTAAGACGTAAGTTACGAGAACAAAAAAATCACCTCTTCTCAAGTCTACCCCCTCCCCCTCCCGATTTGGATGTGACTGGGGCTCAGAACAAAGGACTTTGTTTCGGATTGTATTTATTTATTTATTTTATTTTATTTGTGTGCTGTTGTTATCAAACTTACCAGAATCAACTCCCATCCGCTCTACTAAACGGGTTGTCGTCGCTACACATTGAAATCGATGGGTCCCATTCAAACAAAACGTACTGCACCTTTACGTTCATTTTGACCACTGCTGGTCTCTTTGCTATAACAATATATTGAAACTAACACCCGAGTCAAAATATAGTTTGTCAATATTCATATCATTTGGAATTAAGCACGAAAAAAAACAACTCCGGGTTCCTGAGAAAATAGGAAACCCTTAGAAAGACCTCCCTCCCTCTGGGAATTCCCTATGACGCTACGAGGTGGGACTTCAAAGGAAATACCAAGGAACTGTATTGTGACTCGTTCATTGCTAGTCACCCTTCATATATAACCAGTATTTATGACTAAATGCAGATTTCAGCTTGATTGTACTAAGCTAAACAAAATAAAACTATAGTGCGTTCCCAGAGTTACCTGCACGATTTATTTCATTTAATATATGTATCGGTTTGAATCTGTGAACAGGAGCGATATCCGACACCGTTTGTATTGTAGTCAATCCATCTGTACTTTAACACTGTCTACTTAATAACTTAAAAAGGGTTATTTGTTTACTGTTTAATGCAACTTTGTATTTCCAATGCGTTCTTTTAACTGCATCCCAGCTACACCACTGTGTTCTATCTTGGTCCGCTGGAAGTAGCGTGAGAACTAACGTGAAAAAAAACATTGACGCAAACTCCATCTAGTGGTCAAACAAAGTATCGACCAGATTGGGCAATACTGTATACTGTGAAAAAAAAAAAACACGAATACGGACAAAGACGCAGAATTACAGATTAACACTTTATTTATTTCATTCAGTGATCTACTGTAGGCACATGCCTTCATTCTCTTTTAAAATAAGTGTATGTAAAGCAGAGTAAAGGGTTGCGGAAAGCAGGGTAAACCACAGATATGTAAAGTATTAAAAACAATAATTACAAATATCATAATTAAGACTAACACGTTAGTTTAAAATGGGTTTAATTCAAGTAAAGGTCAAAGGTCTCAACAGCCCTATCTCCCTCCCTGTGACATTTTGGTATCCTCCCCCCGGCCGCTTGACTCTTCGGTCGCTGATCACGTTTTCTCCTCTGATTGGCTCAACCAATAACTTTTGTCCAACACGCCTGCGCAGTGACCCTGCGGGGAACGACGATGTGTACGGACAGCACGGCTTGCATCAATTTGCAATCAAAGCGAGCGAATGTGAAAGCCACGCGTATTGTTTTTGTTTATTTGTTGTCATAAAAACCAAGTAGTTATTAAAACATAGTTTTTAATAATCAAAGTTCCCCGCGCCTCAGTCAGTAGCTGACCCGGAGAATGACGAACAGTGCAAAAAGGAAAGAAGACTCGCAGGTCGCCAATGGGGGGTTGAAGGTATCCCCTTGGAGCAAAGCTTTTATCAGGAACGCCGTGTGGGAAGAAAAGGTCTGTGTTTACATCTTTAAAAAAAAAAAAAATGTGTGTATATATATATAATATATATATATATATATATATATATATATAACGGGCTGGAGTTGACGAGGTATAGCATCGTGTTATGAGGGGCCAGGGCCTGTGTTACCTGCCGTACGTATTAAGTTAAGACTTCAGTTTTGCTACCACTGATGCGATGCCATCGTGGGACGAGACTAACTCGGTTTGAGAAAAAATCAACTCTGGTGTCTAGTGTAGTTTCGCACGTGGATCTCTGGAAATCGCTAAACCGCGGTCGCACTTATTTACCACCATTTACAGCGACTGAGGCTACGGTTCTATATATCCTGGGTGGAGCAACTTTGGAAATAATGTCTATTATATGCTTGGATAGTATAGTACCATACAGTATAGTACCATACTGCAATCAGTTCTTATTTGGAGGAGTCCTGCAAGGCACGATTGGGTAAACCAGTGATTCGGGAGGCATCTACTTGTGATTGTGTCATTAACTTGTCCGGGAGATTATGGATTAGTGCCCTGTCCAGAACATCTGTTATACATATAGTAGGGATATTATGATACACTAAAGTCACGATATGCAGGTAACGATATGATACGTGTCACGATACATGTGATCCTGATGGGCTACATTTATAATGCATAATAAGATAAAATGATAATTTAATGATTTGTTAAAAGGTAAAAATTAAGTGAGTTTGAGAGAAGTATCATGATTCATCGGTGCACAATTAATTGTTACAACCCTAACATACCCTGCAAGTGTAGTCTGCTTGGAAAATTAACTTGCCAGTAAATAGAGGCTCCTGAAGTTCTTAAGTGTATGCAAGCTCTTTATTTAAAATAATAATAAAGATCTAGGCAATAGAAGTTTTATTTCCATCTCATTTGTGCATGTTGTCTAAGATCAGCTAATAACGCCTGCTTTATTTCTCCATTTGTTTTGCAGGATGAATTTCTAGACGTGATATACTGGATTCGGCAGATAATTGCTATTATTTTGGGAATTATTTGGGGAATCGCACCGCTGAAAGGGTTTTTAGGAATTGCAATGTAAGTCTTGCCTCCTACCACCATCTCCTTCTCTCACCCTTGTATGAGCAATGGTTCTATGTTGCTCCTGCTAGAATTGAGCTCTTACTCTTTCGTTTTGTTTTATCAGTGTCTCAAGGTGCTGCACAGACACACTTAAAAGAACTGACACTTACTCTGCGGGACAGCTGCCAAACTGATTCAACTTGTGTTCAAATTCATAGTTGTGTGGAAGAAACCTATAGTGAAATACCCTAGTTGGGCCGTGCTTTCACCATGGAGATCAGACAGCATTTTTTTTTTACTGTCCTGTATGGCTATTGCCCTGTTACAACAAACAGGCATACTAGTTTAATTTCTGCTTCTAGCGTGTGAGCTATATAATGCACCAGAGCATTTTAATGTAAATGTCAGAACTTTGTGCTTTTATTTAAACACAAGCACAGTTTTGAGCAGCGCTGTTGATATCAACATTGCCATTGTTTGAAGTGCTAGTGTAGCACTAAAATTGAAGTCGTCACCAAAGTGATGCAGTATATGGTATTTTGAGTTTTGGATTAATACTTGCTTGTTGTGTTTGCAGATTCTGTGCAATCAATGCCGGAGCCCTGTACCTGTACTTCAGCAGCTTCCAGCAAATAGATGAAGAGGAGTATGGAGGACTGTGGGAACTAACCAAAGAGGGCTTCATGACATCCTTTGCATTGTTCCTGGTACGAGTGTTTTCTTAGTTGAGACAAAAGTGAGGGTGCCTCATAAATGCAGCCTTGCCATGTTGAAAGCTAAGCCAGGTCGGTTTTGGCCAGTACTTGTTTGGCAGCAGTATACCGAGCTAAACCATATGCAGTTCAGTAAGGTGGCACGCTGCCTCCTCTGAAGTAGGACTTAACCAGCATTAGAGGTGTGATACTCTTAGCTAAGGTATACACTGGCAGCATAGTCCTGCTTACATTCAACAAATGTCTTGCCCTAACTAATTCAATTTCCAAAAAAATGCATAACTTGTGTAATACAACTCTTAACCTTTTGCGGTCCTGTGTCGGACCAGGTCCGACATTACAATTTTCCATTTCCAAAAAGACGTAAAGCACAGGTCTCTAGTTGTTCTTTCTCTGGAAAAACCCGAGAAAACCTTTCAATGGCTGAGTGAGACCGATGGGAGCCGAATGAAGCTGAAAAAAAAGGGTATCTGATAGCCCCCCCCCTGCACCACAGAAATAACACGCACACAAAGGAGATAGCTGCTTCTGCATCCCTCACTCAAAGAATATTACAGACATTCAAAGAGTTTTTTGAGATGTTATAATAATAAAATAATGACTTGGATTGCATTATTGAGGAGTTTGGTGATAAAACGAAATGATCAGGAGAGGATTTATCAGTATGCACGTCTATAAAGAGGTATGTGAAAAATATAGCAAACAAGGGGTGGGGCTTGGCTCTAGATACAGTACTGATGTCCTTTTGCCATACAGCGTGTGCGAAAATAAATTGGACCTGACAAGCGCTGAATAAATGGATCGCTAAAGGTTAACAATTGTTTCAACATAATCGTATGGCTATTTATGTGGTGGAGGAAATGCAGCAACTTGAATAATCAATCCTCTTTCCCACACTGTAGTGGAGATAGGAGCGGGTTCCGCTAATCGTATAAGAGAGGGATAGAAACATTGAAAAAGATTTTGTCTACCAATTTCTTACTATTGTGTGTTTTTTCTAGATTTATGAATCTGTAGAAACTTGGACTAATTGCTCTCTCCTCCTGCAAGAAATTGACCAACATACAGAAACTCCAAGCAGGGGTTCTGCAACTGAAATAGTTTGTATTTTATTAACTGTTCTGTATTTGTCTGTCTTCTCCTTTTTTACTAGGTTGTATGGATAATCCTCTACACTGCCCTCCACTATGACTGAAGGTAGCAAAGATCTTTTTATCATGGAAAGAATGGAACATTTTAAATGATTTAAAATGTAGAAAACATAGTTTGGAGTGTCAGAAGTCTTATTTTTACCTTACCACCAGTATCACAAGACCACAGAGGGGAGCAGGAGGAGGTGCTGATTGGGGATGTTCCGGAGATAACAGCCCCCCCCCCCCCCAGGCCAAGTTCATGCATCAGATTTTTAAACAAAAAATCTTTACATCTTCACAATTTTCCAAAAAAAGCCATGGATTTTTTTTTTTTTTTTTAAATGACTAGCAATGTCTTGAAGCAACAGCAGTTCAACTATTTAACTTTTTTTTTCCTAATATGGTAGCCTGATCAAAAACAAAGTTATAAAGTAATCTGAAGCATTTTTAATGGACTGTGTAAAATATCTGAAATATTCGTTTAAACAACGATACTTATTAAACTTTGATTTGTATGTCTTGACTTTTTTTTTGTGTTAGTGTTTTATTTGATAACTCTGAACAGTGGCACTGGAACAATTTTTAAAGTGGAGGTGCTGTAACCCCTGTACGGCACCCCTGACGTTGAAATAAGTGACATGTGACTTGATGGTTGGTTCATAATGAGGATGTGTGTTTCTGCAGTAAAACACATGACACCGTGAAAGCACATAGACCCTGATTAGCACTAATCATGGACTGCCTTACCCAGCATTACATTAAGCCAGTGGTAAGCGGAATCAGTGAAAACAGATGTTTGGTTATCAAAATAATCTGGACCAGCAGGGACTATTCTAGTGACCTGAACCGTCTCTTATTAGTAGCACAACGTTTCAGCCCATTCCAGCCTGTTGTGGATTTTCCCCACTCCCTCACATTAAATTGCATAGTATGTTTTAAGTAAATGCAACTAACTTTAACTCAAACTTTGCTGATCAGGACATGTGGTTGGTCTAATACCTAAACGGTGAAAATAATATTGTAGGGTTGGTAAGTAGAACTTGTTAAGTTTGAATTCTGTATTACATGTTTATACACGAAAGATATAATTAGTGTGAACAAGTAAACAAGTTTTCCCAGCACCTGCACGGCTCCCTCCCCAATTCCACACAGCCTGGCCTGCCCTTTGGCAAGACTTGAATGATTTTTGGCACCTCAGGGGAAAACGTTGCAGGACAGCAGTGAATGGAAGTTGATAAGAAGCCTGAAGCGGCCCGCCGTGTTTGCTTATAAAATTCAAACGGAGCCAATCGGCGTGAGTTGGCTTTGTTGAAGACAGCCAGCTGAGTGGCAGGCAAGTTTAACAACATCAGGTTTAACCAATACCGGCTTGGTGGGCTTGGTCTGAATTTGAAAGCCTTATAAATACATATGCCGGCACATTAGAAGCAACGTTTGATGGCGTGTGTCATGGACCTGTCCCAGTGCTTAGATGATTTCCCAGGTCCGGTCCGCAGAATGTACCAGAATTACCTTAACCCGCAGGGGCTTTACAGTGAAGTGCACAGGCTGGCGCTGGAAGAATTAATATCGGGTGGAAGAGATGGGTTTTTAGAGTTTTTAAGAAAAGGAAAAGATCCCTAATTTCCGATGATGAAATAAGATGGATCGTCCACTCTAGCGAGGTACCCAAATGGGTGTCTCTCGCAGGCGACGAGGGGGGCCTGGAACAGTTGATAACTAGCTCTCTTGACTGCACCTCCGTCATCTACTTCCCTGAGGTCTCGGACACAAAACCACCCCACCTCGAGGTCGGCTGGCCTGCTTTCACATGCAATTCCTACAGGGGAGTCACTCGGGCTGTTGCTCACTTTCAGCCCAGCTACGGGGATTGCATTTACAGCTGCAAGGAAGCAGCGAGGAGAATGATAAAAAGTGCGAAAGAGGTAATAATGTCCATTTCCATTCACGTACTAACTGGCTATGTATGTTACTATGGGATAGTTTCTGGCAACCTAACGAAAGTCTGGTCGCTGTGATGTTGTGAGCCATGTTGTGCTTTTGGTCTTGTATCACGATACAAACGATGCATACGTCTAGGTGTCTAGAGTCCCTGAGACATTTAATGTCTCTGTTGTCTCCAGCGCATTGGTGTTGGGGCACCCATTGTCATCAGGACTAAACATCATTTTTAGTTTTTATTCCCCAGAACACTGCAATTAATGGAAAGTCATTTAAAAATACTACCCTGGCAAAGGGGTTCCATTCCACCACCAAAACAGATGTAAAAACTCAACTATAACATGTATAGAAATGCTAAAAAGAAATAGTAAATACCCTGCAAGACTTATCTGCAAGTACTACATGGTAGAGTGCCTATACAATTATTTCTCAATGCAGATTGCATGCAGCAAGTCCAATGAACCAAAAAACAAACCTTATAGAGGGATTGCACTTGGAATAAAGAGTTTGAGAAAAGCATCAGTTTAAGTTTTTTGTCTTTTTGGGACAGATTATTATCAGGCAACATTTGGCATAAGATACTGCTATGCTAGGAATGTTGCTTTTTTTTGGGGGGGGGGGGGGGGGGGGGGGGGGGGGGGGGGGATGTCCCAACATGTCTTTGTTTGCACTTTAGAGTAAGAGTTGTTGACTTGATTCTTGATTTGCATTTTTAAAAATAAAATACAAAATGGTACAAAACTCTTGAATTGTGGCTAAACTTGATTCCTGACACAGCGAAATATATTCATTTGTGTGCAACTGCATAACAGTGGCTGTAGGTTAGCCAGATATATTAATTTGCAAGTAGGTACCAACTAGTATTATTCATTCATAAGTTTGTGCATGCATGATACACATTTCAATAGAGCTGTTCCTGTCGGGTTGGACAAAACCTTTCTGTGGCCACTGCCAATCAATTATTACACACATGGGTAGACTTGTCAAGCCCTCTACCTGTAAGGTGCTGTATTTCAACTCCCTGGCTACATGTTGCAGGTCATTGCCTTGGTAACGGACTCTTTGACAGACCTGGACATCTTTAAGGATCTCCAGGAGGCCTGTACAAAGTGCAGTGTCCCAGTCTACATCCTGCTGGACCAATCCTGCCTCCCCTCCTTCCTACAGATGTGCAAGAGCCTCAGCGTGCGACTCGACGAACTGCAAGTAAGAATCCCTTCACTTCTGTGCCAGTATGACCGCCAAGAATGAAGTTTAGGGCAAAGTTTAGATTGAAGTTTGGACAAATAGCTGCAAGATCTGATTGAGCAAAGCCAAAATGCCACCACTGATGCAAGAGAGTGGCAGCCTTTCCTAGATACAGTAGGCATGTGCTGAATAAACTTTTTCATTTTATAGATATTGTGGACCATAACGGGAGTCACTGGCTACAGGAGCCCGATCCTGTGGAGGGGGGCCATCCAGCTGACACTGCCGGCACTCCGACAGAGGCTGCTGTTGGGGCGCCTGGGTGTACTCAAACAGAGAAGGCTGTCGAGGAACCCATTACAACATGTCATGCTTTCACCCAAACCAATGTCCTGACCGTGGATTGTGATGCCCAAACTGATGTTCTCTGTAAGGAGTACACTCAGTCATCAGTGACGTCTTCTACAGCCTCATCCACTCAAACCAACAGCCAGGAGAGCTCTGTGGCAACTGTCCCCTCAAGCTTCTCCTCCTCACACGACCAATGCCTTGAAATTCTCTCCTCCAAAAAACCCGGACTCCTCCCAGTCTCCCGATGACTCTCTAAGGGTCTGCTTCCAGAAGCTGAGCAAAGAGTGCCAGTACCACTACTCCATCATCCGTGCCAAGCTCGACCACATGGTCTCTCTTCTCTCCCATCGCCGGGAGCTAGTCTGCCTGACCTTTAACCCTAACAACTTCAACCACAGGAAGTTACAGGAGCACAACCCCCATGCTTTGAAATTTCGAGGTGCCGTGCTAATGCCGTCTCGGACCGTTCCAAATAGACTCAAGTAAAAACATGACATTTGAAGAGCAACTGGGAATGCGTATGAAATATCACACCCAAAATAATATTTTTCTTGTTTTTATAGTCACTTTGTGCCATGTATTTCAGATACAGCAGTTACACTCTGGTGAACCAGATGTACTTGGAGGTCAGACATGATTCTGAG
Source organism: Polyodon spathula (assembly GCF_017654505.1). Lineage (NCBI taxonomy): Eukaryota > Metazoa > Chordata > Actinopteri > Acipenseriformes > Polyodontidae > Polyodon > Polyodon spathula. The sequence goes on along the minus strand of NC_054541.1, from coordinate 9,420,651 downwards.
AGCTCTACTGAGTCTCAACAGGAGCTTTAAACTGTATTTGTAAAGTCCCCACAATGTAATGACTGAAACAAGAAGAAGAATACATTAGTTAAGATAAGTCTGGTATTTCCTACCCAGGTAGCTCCTTTTAAATAGACAGCTTTTACTATGTTGGGATTGGAGCACTACCAATGAACTGGTCTGAATGCCTTTTCAAAGTTCATTCATAAGTCATCAATAATGGTACAAGTATTGCACATCTAATAGACTTGTGTTTTAAAGTTACTGATGAACTATCATGGAAAGGGACTTTATTTACTGTCCTTTTACATTTTGCTATTCAACCTGAACAACCGCCATTTAAATTAGGTATAAAGCGACCAGCTAAAGAGGAATGTCGGACAGTAGGTACCCAATACAAACCTCTCGTCATTTGCCATGACAAAGTCTTGGTTAGGGTGAAGTGGTAGAACTAGCATTACACTGAATTTATGTAAAGAATGTATATAGAATTGTATGTGCCTTGCCTTTTATTCTTGGTAATTTTTTTTTTGTTTTTTTTTTCCCTTGAGTAAACAAAAGTAAAATTTAGCAGTAATTTGGGGTGAATATTTTACTTCAGTGATGCAGAGCTAAGCAGTGATCACTGCCCTGGGACTCCCAGTAAAACCAAAGGGAAGGACATGTCTGTCAATGGCTTGGTTCACATGCACAGTGTTGTCTCGCGAATACATCGTGAAACAGCAAAATGACGTCCTTTTGGCAGTGCGACTTGAACTGCAGGGTCAATCGCTTTCTCACGATAAAAAATACCCCTAAAAACCCATGGAAACCAGAGCAGGAATCGTGCTTGTGGCTCATGAGATTTCAGCAGTCAAAATCCAGTTCTTCTGATTTAATCACACCTAATCTCCAGAAGAAAGGCTATACAAAACACACACCGAGGCTCCAACACACACACACACACAAAATGTATATTTCTGGACTACTTTAACACTAGAACCGCCTCGGTTCTACTCGTACCTACAGCCGCCGACGGCAGTCATTATCACGATAAATTTTAAACATCATCACTATTAAAATGAAAGACACTGATACAACTCAAACGTTTTATTCAAGCACGTGATATCAAACATCTGCATAGCCGAAACGGTGTATTTAAATGAACAATTAAAGAGAAAACTGGTTATTTTCTAACTTAGCACATACAAAGCACTACTTTAAAAATAAATAAATAAATAATACAATAAATATTTCAAAAGAAACTAGTGTGTAAACAGGTTTATGTACATACAAAACTGTAAAAACAAAAGTAGTTTTTAATCTAAAATGAAAGTAACATATCTCTTGCGTATGAATCCCTCGCAGCACAGAATCCCGGTTGAGCTGCTGCAGCCTTCTGCTTTGCAGTTTTCTGATTGAAGTGTTTCAGCTGAGGCGTTGTGGCTAGCTTCAAGATGAAATCTCTCCTACTGGTGAATTCCTTTTACAAAATTAGCAACTGATGGCTGCCAGGTCTAGTAGAGATGACAACAGATGACAAAAAATTCGAATATTGTAAGTTTATATTTAAAATGAAAACCTGTGTATTGTAAAAGACGGTTCTAGTGTTAATGAAATTTTAACTTTTGGATCAAACATACATATTATAAATTCTAAGTAGTAAAAGTTGTACTTGGTAGAAATTGTATTTTATATAATTGTATGTGTGTATTGGAAAGGTAACCAGACAAACAGGTAGCTAATGAATTGAGTAATCTGCATTGGTACGGCCGATTTTTTTATTTATGTATTTTTTTCTCTAAATTACAACTATATAGCGACACATTTCCTGTAAAGTACGGCAAAGATGTCTTGTGTAAAACGGCCATGACTTGTGCATGTAAACGCCACTTTTGTCTTGGACTGCCACTGTAGAACCAAAACATATTCTGAGTTACTGTGAACTGCAGGTCTGGTATACGTTGATCTAACACTTGTAATAGATGTTGTTTTTGTTTGGTTGAGATTTTTGAAAAGCTTCAGTACTTGAAAGTAAACACTAGTCTATTTTAAACATGAATTGTCTTTCCTGTGCTTCTAACTATATTCATATTGTGTGGCTGGGGTATGTGTCAGTCTTATTCCAAAATACCTGGAATTTTCATTCTGTATTGTGCAATTCTACTTGTTGTTATAGTTAACGACTTGTCACTTTATCTGTAGCAATAATTTAAACAAAATAAATAAATAATAATTTTAAAAAAACGAAATTGTTTGCTCCTTGCGTGTCAGCTGAGAGAGTTTGGATATTAACTCAAGTTTGGGTATATTAACCTCAGCTCCTTCCAAACCCCAAAATCACATTGTAAGTAAACATCTGACTTATATATATATATATATATATATATATATATATATATATATATATATATATATATATATATACACACACACAGTGGCTTGCAAAAGTATTCAGACCCCTGACCAATTCTCTCCTATTACTGAATTACAAATGGTACATTGAAATTTTGTTCTGTTTGATATTTTATTTTTAAACACTGAAACTCAGAATCAGTTCTTCTAAGGTGACATTGGTTTTATGTTGGGAAATATTTTTAAGAAAAATAAAAAGCTGAAATATCTTGCTTGCATAAGTATTCAACCCCTGTGCTGTGAAAGCTCCCAGTTTGCACGGATGAAAGAAATTGCCCAAACATGGACACAGTTACCTTACCATTGGTCTCCACCTGTGAACCATTAAAGTTGTTGTCACATTTTCTGCTCAAACAAGAAGGAGACTTGTGAGAGAAGCAACAGAGAGGCCAACAATCACTTTGAAGGAGCTACAGAGTTCAGTGGCTGGGACTGGAGTAATGGTGCACCAGTCAACCATATCAAGAGCTCTGCATAACACTGGCCTCTATGGGAGGGTGGCAAGAAAGAAGCCGTTACTCAAAAAGTACCACCTGAAAGCACGTCTGGAGTTTGCCAGAAAGCATGAGAGTGACCCAGCTGCGATGTGGGAAAAGGTTTTGTGATCAGATGAGACCAAGATAGAGCTGTTTGGCCAAAACTCAAAGCGCTATGTGTGGCGCAAACCTAACACTGCTTATGCCTCAAGACACACCATCCCTACAGTGAAGTATGGTGGCAGCATCATGCTGTGGGGATGCTTCTCATCAGCAGGGACGGGGCATCTTGTTACAATTGAAGGAAGAATGGCTGGAGCAAAATACAGGAAAATACTGCAAGAGAATCTGCTTCAGTCCGCTAAAAAACTGAAGCTTGGGATGAAATTCACCATTCAGCAGGACAATGATCCCAAGCACAAGGCCAAAGCAACATTGGAGTGACTCGACAACAAAAAGGTGAATGTCCTATAGTGGCCCAGTCAAAGTCCTGATCTCAATCCCATTGAGAATATGTGGCACTATTTGAAAATTGCGGTCCACAAGAGTCGTCCAACCAACCTGAACAACCTGGAGCAAATCTGCCAAGAAGAATGGGCCAAAATTACTCTGGTAAAGCTGGTACATACTTACCCCAAAAGACTTAAAGCTGTTATTGCAGCGAAAGGTGGCTCTACCAAATATTAATGTGTGGGGGTTGAATACTTATGCAAGCAAGATATTTCAGTTTTTTATTTTTCTTTAAAATATTTACCAACATAAAACCAATGTCACCTTACCATAATTGATTTTGAGTTTAAGTGTTTTAAAATAAAATATCGAACAGAACGAAAGTTCAATGTACATTTGTAATTCAGTAATATGAGAGAATTGGTCAGGGGTCTGAATACTTTTGCAAGCCACTGTATATATAACACACACACTGTTATAGACTACAGTATAGTCACAGTACATTATGGACTTGCCATTTTAGGCTCAAATTTATTGGTTGCATGTATTCTACATACAAGGGTCTATCTTAATTAATATTCTGTATTACTGTTCATTTTATTATTGTTATTTTATTATTATTATTGCAAGAAAAGGAAGCGTGTTCTAACGTGGCAATTCACAAGATAGTGCTGGCACTGTTGTAAAGACACTGGCTGATCTAGACTGTTTATGTTTATATATATATATAATTGAAATGTCCATGGACGGTAATAACACCCATTGTACCCTGGTTCGAGCCCTTCCAAGTTTTACTGTGAGTTATTTAGACTTTAGCATCTTGCTTAAACACCCTTGTTGAAAATATCTGCTCAGTTGTTTCATGTAAAATAATTTCAGTACAACTAAAAAGCTATGTGATCCGTTTTTTAATTAGTTTGTTTCCAAAGTCTTAACTTAAGTCGTTTACTGAGCTACTGGGTCGCGACAGCCTGGCTACCCTGCCATGTTTGTTTGTTTTCTCGCACTTCAGTCAGGACACAACTGTCAAAGACAAGCCGTTTTAACGTATACAATCGTCAGATTATGTACACCGACAGTTCTACTTTCTTGTTACTTTTTATATCAAGAAAACATACCTGATATCGGTAATAGAACAGTCGATATCAGAAACTGAGCATTACACGTTCAAAAGGTTTACCATGCCGTGCTACGAAAATAAAAAGTCCCTCCACTGCATTACTGATTTTAAATAAAGTTTGTGTGACTCAACCTTCGACCGAAAATGGCGGCGCCCTGGTCCACAATGAAGTTCTGGAAACCTGGTAAGCCAGTTAAGTGAATTACGAGAGTCTGTAAATGATCAGTGCATCGGATAATTGTCTTATTTGTGTATTTTTTTTTTCCATTTTTGAACATCGCCTCTTAATTTTAATGCCCGTGTTTGTATACACAGTGAAATGTTACGGGTTGTCTTACATTTTGTTTGGCCAGCGCTGTCATCTTGTTTTTGCAAAACATGAACCATAATAGCGATTCATTTTTGATACTGGGGACTTGTCTGTGCTTGAATCTTATCCGTTTACTGTGAAATGAAAACAGCGTAGTGCATCAATACAATACATTGCTTTTGACCTTCTTCGACCAGTATAATTACATAAAACAAACCGCTGATGTTGCAGTAAACACTGACGGGAGATACTTGCATAATAATCTGCAGTGTTTAGAGACAGCAGCTGCTTCCATGGCCAGTAAAATGCATCTTCACCAGATTAAATTTAATTGCCGTATTTGTTTGTTTTTATTTACTACCTGAAAAGAAAACAGACATGGTAATGTTAGATATGTTTACCGTCTTTCTCTCTACTATTATTGTCTATGAATAGTTTATTGTAGTTTAAAAAAAGGGAGAACGATTTTTTAAAATGCAATTTCCCAGGAACGGAAGGTCCAGGTCTCGGTCTCAGTGAGGAACGCGAGGGGACTGCAGAGGTCGGCGGCTCTATAGTCTACAACCCTTATGCCTCACTGTCCATCGAGAAACAGAGGCAGAAGCTTCCCGTGTTCAAGGTATCCGCCAAAGGGGCGAAAGACGCATAGTCCAGGGGAACTACGGTTGACACAATCTTTGAAAAAAAAAATGCTCAGTTTCCTGCTTAGCAATTTGAGCCTTTTCATGATTTGCATGGGTTGAGACTAATTAGTTGCACCCCAGCTTTAGAAACACCATAAGGCCCATTCTCTTAAGTGTATCTAGTAAAGCCTGTAGAGTCTTCTTGTGATCCCTGTAACCATGCAATGTTTTTACTTGGGGAGCTGATCGCTACAAAGAATGAGTGAATCACAGTACAGAATATATTATACTATCCTTTAGAGAAATCATACTTTTATAATGAATTGCCTGTGGACCAGGTGAAGTTTATTAATTAATTTAGTCGTCGCTAATTTTTTACCCGAGTTTTTTTTCTCCCCAATTTGGTATGTCCAATTATTGTCTGTATCCTCGGCTCATTGCTCACAACCACCCCCCCCCCCCCCCCCCCCACCGAATCAGGTATTTTACACATTGAGGGTCCACAGCGAGATCAATAGACTTATAGTGCCGGAGGACAACACAGATCTGGAGGCTCCACTGCAGACCAGCAGGCGCCCTATCGGCCACAGGGGCTGCTGATGCGCTGTGAGCCGTGGATTCCCCTGCCGACCTAAGCCTTCCCTACCCGGGCAGCGATCGGCCATAGGAGCTCCCGGTCACAGTCGGCTGTGATGGACTCGAACCTGCAATCCCCAGGATATAGGGCACATCCGCGTGGAGCGCCTTTGCTGGATGCGCCACTCGGGAGCCCCTACAAGATGTTTTTGTTTTTTAATAACAGAAATTACACAGATACTTGAATGTCAGGTAATAATTCTTGGGTTTATATTTCTGGTTTCCAGCACAGAAATTACATCCTGTACCTGTTGGAAAACTATCAAACTGTGGTGATCGTTGGAGAAACAGGATGTGGGAAAAGCACTCAGATTCCTCAGGTAAATATTTTTTTTCTAAGGGCAAGTTATGTTTGAGCAAAAACAGGAATACAAAAATGTATTTTAAATAAGAGCACAGGATCTATTCAATTGGTTTAATCAGGAACTGGTGAAATACTTATACATTTTAGATAATTAAAACTGAGACTTGTGTGGACCAAGGTTGTAAAAATCTAAACGCCAAACAGTGCTGTTTTATTTAGTATATTACTGTGTGTAAATTGCCAGCAAGAGTTCTATTTTAATGATATACACTATGGCAGCTTTTAGATCTACCACCGTTTACATCAATTGTGGAACAGTATAATAATTTCAAATGTGTAATATTAGGATTTTAGGACTGGTGTTTGGCATGCATGGTAACCTTAGACTCTCCGTCTTTTAAATTAAAATGATCAACTAGATAAAGATGTATTTTTTTTTTTTTTTTTTTTTTTTTTTTAAACACTCCTTTGCTGATGGGTGATTCATTGTACTGTACCAATAATGAATTGTAAAGGCAAATGTAGTTGTGTTGCAAAATCATGGGTTTCAGAAGTGCACCACATCTTGACTGTGGGAGAATCCACACACTGTGCCGTACAGAAATAACATCTTGATTGCTCTCTGGTTCTCAGTATCTCCTGGAGGCTGGATGGGCTGCAGAGGGGAAAGTGGTGGGAGTGACCCAGCCACGAAGGGTGGCTGCAGTCTCTGTGAGTTTCTTTGTGTGTGTGTGGGGGGGGGGCAGGGGGAGCTGTGCTGCTTCGTGTTTGGAGCTGTATTAATGTATACTACAGTATGTGTGTATATATATATATATATATATATATACATACCAGCTAGTGCCAGCCACAACTTTCCTGAGGACAAATTCTTAACATTTCTTCCCTGAATGTGAATTTACAAATCTAAAACCAAGGTCTTTGTTGTAATTAGTCAAAAACTGTGGAATTAAAGATGTTCTGAACATGTAGTGTAGGTTGTAGCTTCTAAAATAAATTACTGGTATACCATTGCCTAAAAACACAAACCGCATTAGAGGTTACTAACGCACAGTAGATGTATTCTTGGATGTTTAGGAGTTTCCCTTGACCACCAGGGCTTGACCCATAACCTCTTATTCACTCCCTGATCAGGTGGCTGGCCGTGTGGCCGAGGAAAGAGGGGCATTGCTGGGCCATGAGGTTGGATACACAATACGGTTTGATGATTGTTCTGATGCCCATGCCACACGCATCAAGGTAATACAAATATTAAAGTTGAACAGAAACAAACCTAATGGACCATGTTTCCAAAGTCTTTGCGCCAGTGCCATAGTTATTAACTGAATAGTAAAATAAATAAATACATAAATAATTTTATAAAACCAGCATGAAAGCCCTTCAGGTGCAGGTAATATCAGTTCAGGTAACTGGATTATTTCTTGATAATTTTATATCAGTATTTTCTTTCTGCCACATTTTAAAAAATTTGAACACCACCACCAGAATTGATTAGGTGTCAGGAAGCATCTTTTTATAGCATGATCTACGAAATACCTGTATATTCCAAAGAACCAATTATTTGTGGAAAAAAAGGTGGGTCCAATGATTAATATTGTTACTAGTGCTGTTAATACGTGAACAGCATGGGTTATAGAACAGGCCTTTTAAACATTAGTAAAAATCCACCCCTTTTTCTAAGTTTAGTCTGCCTTATTTGGTTGATGGGAAATGTAAGGTAGTGTCAGAGTTTATGTCAGTGGGAGGTTTATGTCAGTTTCTTGTTTGTTTCAGTTCCTGACTGATGGAATGCTGGTGAGAGAAATGATGGCGGATCCTTTATTAAAGAAATACAGGTACTGGCAATCGATCACTCCCTTCTACACTGTCAAAAACCTTCGTGTTTGATCCTTCTAAAATATACTCCCCTTGTTCATAACCCTTCGAAGCTGACTGTTACTTGTTTTTATGCCCGTCAGAAAAACATAAATGAGAGGCATGATATATTTAGAAGGCATGATATCTGTCAGGTTTGGTTAAACCTGTACCTGGACATGAATAACTATATTAAAAAAACACTTAAAACATTCCTGCAAACTCATTGTGAATATGAAAGCTGGAAATGGACCGTGCTGGGTACAACTTATACACCACCCTTTACCAAAAAAAAATTATGGATTTTTAGAGAATCTACTTATGTGGTCCATAAAATGATTTATTTTTTGTTAATTAGTCATCTGTTTATCTAAAGTTTGTTTGCATTGCAGTGGTCAATGAACAGCAGGCATGTTGTCCCTTGTTTTGTAATATGTACAGTACAGCTGACCCTGTCTCTTATATTATAAGACCCTCTTCTCGCTCGCACTTAGTGACAGAACTGTTCAGCGGCTGCTATGTGTTCCTCTGTCTCACCCAGTCTTTTATCAAAGAGACAGAGCCCAGTGTAAATACACACGTGAATGTGATGATATCTGCTCTATATCTGATGTCTCCACAGTGTCCTGATGCTTGATGAGGCTCATGAACGAACCCTCTACACAGACATCGCTGTCGGACTTCTCAAGAAGGTTAGCCCCCTCTATCACAGTTCACCTTCTACTTCATGGTCCAGATTAACTTTTTTTTATTTTTTTTATCACTTCTTCAAAACCAACAAGATGCCCTTTTTAAATAAAACACTACTTATAAACCGTTTACACTGTGCTTGAGAATTTGCATTGGTTCTATGGAAAAACGGCTTGTGTCTGATTTGGGTGACACACACTTTTTATACAAGCTTTACATGCTGTCTGTGCTGGTGGAGTAGAGGGAAGTTCTTGTACTCGCTTAACAGAAACTCTGCTTTTCTTTGGAAGAAATAGAGCTTTAAAGTGACAGGTACCCTAAGGATTCACCGGCCTTGTTTTTCATGCCTCTCTTATCAGATTCAGAAGAAACGCGGAGATCTGCGACTCATTGTGGCGTCAGCTACTCTAGATGCTGAGGTATTTATTTATTTTTTTTCTGACTTTAGAATGCTGTCTCGATGAAAGTACAGGCTTAAATTGATCAAAATGGTCAAAGCAGCAGTCATCTTAAAGGGCAAGGAATGTGTTTTTCAGTTAGGAAATCTGTCAGTGTGTTTGAGAAGTCAGCTGGGGTCCAGAGACGAGGTTTAAGTGGCACTATTGATTTGTAATGCTTAATCAAACATCCTGTAGAGCGCACATATATTCAATGACTCAGCCTGCTATACTGTACGTTTTCTAACCAAGTCTGAACAAGCTGTACCTCTGAGTCACTGCCAGATGTAATGCAAACAAGTGAAATGAAATGAAATCTTTCTGTTCCTTCAGGCTAATTTTTAAAGGTTTCTTTTTTTTTTCACGGGCATACTGGAATGAACCCTTCAGCATTCCAGAAGAAAAAGGTCCGCTTTTCCTATGATCTGAGCTGAAATTGTAACCATCCCTATAAAACAAAAACAAAAAAACATTATCGCACGCTGCATTGCAATATATGTGAAACATGACCAAAAATTACCAGTTCAGAACATGTGTATGTTTTTTTTTTTTTTTTTCCTGTAGCAATTTCGGGATTTCTTTAACCTGAATGAGTCTGGAAACCCCAGTAAGGATACCTGTGGGATTCTAACAGTGGAAGGGAGGTCATTCCCTGTGGATGTCTTTTATACAATAAGGTAAGCCACGGACTGCACACTGATAGGTGGTGTTTCTGACCACTGAACCACGCATTGCTTGAATGATAATGAAAGGTTGTTAAACTGTGTACTCGGGTAATTGTAATTCTGTATGTATTGTTTGTCAGCTGACAAAATAAAGTGATAGAAAAGAATGCAATACACAAGGATGAAACCATGCATCAGTAGTGTCACTTGGAAACAATGGGGCCTGTCTGCAAACTTTTAAATCAGGTGTTTATGACTCCCATTGTAGAGCAGTTTGATCTGTGAGCGTTGTAAGTTACTGTCACAAAGACAGCCGGAGTGGGTGATGTCAGACCAGGCCAGGAAATAAACGACAGAGAGAGGCAGAGTTTAGTGGAGCTGAGCGAATGGTCTCGCTCAGCATTTAATAGTGCACAAACAGACAGACAGAAAATAAACGGTTGTAAGGAACAACCCCGAGTATGTGAAAACATGCTGCTTTTATGCAGCTGTACCGAGACTCAACTGCTAATCAATCATTCAATTGGAGTCGCGGTACAACTGCACGCAGTTCCAGCGAACCCAGGCGAAGCGGAGCAGCTGGCAACCCCAGGCGATGCGGAGCGGCTGGCAACCCCAGGCAATGCCAGACAGACATCCTTGGGCGAAGCGAGGCAGGCATCCTTGGGTGAAGCGAGGAAGGGAGTCAGGACAAGCTGGGGTGCGGGAGTTGGCCCTCTTCTTGGCCACTGCGGCCGAGCGGTTTTTCCCTGTGCTTCTCTCAGCAGCCTATGAAAGGGCTGCTGAGGAATGCCAGCATCTATTCCTGGTCCTTCTGGTGCAGGGAGATGCAACTCCTATTCCTCTCCTCGTGATGGTGGGGAAGTGATACCAGCAGGCATTCATATACTGCTGGTGGAAAGGGACCCAGCAGACATTCACCCTCTGCTGGTTGACGGTGACCCTCTGCTGGTAGAGTAGGCAGAGGCAGCTCCTGCTGCTCTGCTCCTGGTGGTGGAGGTGGCGGAGGCAGAGACAGCTACTGCTGCCCTGCTCCTGCCGGTGGAGGTGGCGGAGACGTGTAGTCTGGTGGCGGCAGAGGTGGGAGCAACGTGTAGTCTACCCTTGTTACAGGGGACTGGTACTCTGGAGACAGCGGTGGAACCTCTCCCTCTGGCACTGGAGACGGCAGCAACGGCTCCTCTCCCTCTGGCGCTGGAGATGGCTTCTCTCCCTCTGGCTCTGGAGGCGAAACCAGCAGGCATTCTTCCTCTGCTGGTGGAGACTTGGGCAGTGGACGCTCTGCCTTCCTCTTCCCCTTTCCCCTTCTCTGCCTCCTCCTCACCTTCATCTCCTGGGCCAGTTCCTCCTCTCCCTCTTGGTAGGGGCAGCGCACCATTGGGTGCCCGAACTCCCCCACAGGCAAGGCACCAAATGAGTTTTTGCGGTTCCTGCTCTGGTCTGTGTCTAGGGGGCGCTGGTAATCCTGGTTCTGACACCACATGTCACAAAGACGGCTGGAGTGGGTGTCGTCAGACCAGAGCCAGGAAATAAACGACAGAGAGAGGCAGAGTTTGGTGGAGCTGAGCGAATGGTCTCGCTCAGCATTTAATAGTGCACAGACAGACAGAAAATAAATGGTTGTAACAAACAAACACACAGGACACGGCACTGGTAGCCAAAACAAAAAGACAAACAAAATGGACTACAAAATGGACTACAGACAACACATACAAGTACACAGATCTGAAGGGACTAATTGTATGCGTACTTGTGACAGCTGTAGTGGGGAAGTCAGACCAGAAGAAACACACAGCACTGCGAGATGAAATGATGAATGGAATGCACTGCTGCACGGTTTTATTATTAGAAAATAAAACAGTTGTACAAAAAACAAGACACGGCCCTTGACGCCAAAATAAATAGACAAACAAAATGGACTAACACTTAAACAGTGGACTAACAGAAACACGGCGAGTCAAAACAACGGTTATATATTTACTTTGTTTAGTGTTAAATTCTATCCTCTCCACACCCGTTCTCCACTCACCGAACACACAACCCCGAGTGAGTGAAAACTTGCTGCTTTTATGCAGCTGTACCGAGACTCGACTGCTAATCAATCATTCAATTGGAGTCGCGGTACAACTGCACATGAATTAATAAAGTGCAATTCCCCGTGCTCACATATTATTACTTTTTACTTGCAAGTGCTGTGCAATCCTTGTGCATAAATACAAATATACATTTTAAACACTCGTGTTACACAGACCTGTTTATATCCCATGTACCAATGACTATATACCAACGTTAACACACAACAGAAAATACACACAGGGGCGGGCACTTTGCCACAGTTACTTGTTCAAAAGGTGCAGGCTGTGCCTAAACAAAGCTGGAATGGCTCAGACTGTTACCCTTTAGCTATTAAAACATTTTCTTTTGTTTATGTGTGTGGACGAGTGAGAGTCATTTTAATATTCATGAAACTGTTCCTGAGTGTCACTAGCTGGAGTTTCAGATTGTGCTCGCAAGCGTTGTGAAGAGGGCCCAGTGTGCAGCTTGATTTTACTGTTTGCCAATCCAGCCCAGTTCCTGACTATGTGAAGGCCACAGTGGAGACGGTGATGAAGATCCACGAGTCTGAAGGAGATGGGGACGTCCTGGCATTCCTCACTGGGCAGGTACAAGATACTACCCAGGAGTGGCTTTCCCTGTCAGACCTGTGCTGAAATTATAGCTTCCATGTGTGAGAGGAGTGAAGCTGTGTTGTGTTTGCAGGAGGAGGTGGAGACAGTGGTGTCCATGCTGGTAGAGCAGTCCCGGGCCCTGTCCCGCTCGGGGATGAAGAAGCACCTACGAGCTCTTCCCATGTACGCCGGCCTGCCCTACTCTGAGCAGATGAAGGTTTTCGAGAGGGTGCCCCATACTGTGCGCAAGGTGAATTGCCTGTCCTCTTTTATTAAAAGATACAAATAAAAATGTTGTATTTGAACTGAGTCATCTTCTCCTGTGTGTTTCAGGTGGTTGTTGCCACCAACATTGCAGAGACCTCCATCACTATAAACGGCGTGGTGTTCGTCATTGACTGCGGGTTTGTGAAGCTGAGGGCCTACAATCCCAAAACAGCCATCGAGTCCCTGGTAGTGGCTCCTGTCTCCCAGGCATCGGCCAGTCAGAGAGCAGGAAGAGGCGGCAGAAACCGGGCCGGGAAGTGTTACCGGCTGTACACAGGTACAGGGGTTTTAATTCATAAAACGGACATTGTTTCATTTCATATCTCTTGCACGGGGGGGACGTCCCCTTTCTCCCGTCCCCCGCCTCTGAAAGCCACGCTTTGATTCTCTGAAAGTGTGATTTTGTTATGTGGCCACTGGGTTCATATTACGAATATCATCAGAATAATATATATGAATGATAACGCTTTTAGAGGGGGTGTTAGTTTACACTTCGTTAAATCAGAATCTCCAGCAACTCATTTCTAACCTTTGGAATACCTTTCAGGCACGAATTCAGTGTTTTTTTGTGCATGTGCTGCCCTGTAAAAGTGCTGCTGCTGTTTTTTTTCTCCTTGTAGAAGAAGACTTTGAAAAGTTACCCCTGTCGACAGTCCCCGAGATGCAGCGCACTAACTTGGCCCCCGTGATCCTGCAGCTGAAAGCCCTGGGGATAGACAACGTTCTGAGGTTCAGCTTCCTGTCTGTAAGTCACTTTCCCTCACCTTTGGCATAATGAATCAGTGTATTTCCTCCACTATTAAGCGACTGGATCATGAAGCAGATGTTAACCCTGTTTATGAAATGACCTCATAACGCTTCCCCCCTTTTTTTTTTTTTTTTTTTTTTTTTACAGCCTCCCCCTGCCCAGTCCATGGTACAGGCTCTGGAACTGCTCCTTGCACTTGGAGGTGAGAACACTGTGAGAAACAATATTCTAAACAGCTGTTTGGATAGGTGGGGCTTCTCCACAGCATTTCCTGCTTTGTTCTGCTCATCACACACATACTGTAGCACCTACGGCATGGTGGAACATGAATTGTCTTTCTGGATTCCCACTGTTGGCCAATACTGCCATCAGTGTGTTCTAAAACAGAACACTGAAAAAAAAAAACCCCAAAAAACACCCATTGATCAGACATTGCAGTTCCCTTATTCATCAGGTTTTTAAGCATGCATCTGCTTTACTGTGATTTCCAGCAATACCTCACATTCTCAACAAGGTCAAAATAGGAAGCCACAGAGAACAAGAGACTACGGTAGAGCTTTTATAGCTGCACACTTTAGATATATTTTTTAACCAGTCTATTTAAGCCAGAATCAATGCAGTAGTAGCTTTCACCATGGTGATGATTTGGTACCTGTTTTGTGCTGCAGGGTTGGATGAGCAAGGCCGACTGACTGAGCCACTGGGAATGCGGATGGCTGAATTCCCCCTCATTCCCATGTTTGCGAAGATGTTACTGGAATCGGGTGAGTAAGGAAACACTTGTATCAATGTAAGCTCTCCGATTTCAGCCAGTTATTTAGCATGCGGACTGAGTGTACTAAAAATGTGGATTTGATACTCCGCTTTCAGTTCTGTGCATGACGGTGTTGTTTCGTGGATTGAGTTTTGCACTTTGTGCACTGTAATAAACGTCATTGGACGGCTGTTTGAATGTTGTATTGCAGGGAGTTTCGGCTGCTCTGAAGAGATTGTGACCATCGCAGCCATGATGCAGATCCAGAACGTGTTCGTCTCTCCTCCCAGCCAGAAGAAGGCAGCTGTAAGTGAAGCGATTTCTACACAGGTTTCCTTTCAGTCTGCTCCTTGCACACGCGTCATATTAACAGTGCAGATGAAGATCAAAAACTTGGGTCACAGTGGCCAGGCAATGCACTTAATATAATAGCTTAACATACAGTATTTGTACAACTGTCTGTTGGCATAGACACTATGTTATTTTGAAGGAGTTTCTTAGTTCTTCCAATTATCAGGTGTTTCTGTTGGAATTTATTCCAATGTTTCAGCGCTTTCCTTATCCTGTTTCACAGGCCAGGAAGCACAGGAAGTTTGCCGTGGCAGAAGGGGACCATCTGACCATGCTGAATGTTTATGAAGCCTTCGTTAAGGTAAGAACCACATTTTTAAACTGAAGATCTTGTTCAAGGCTGACCCACTGACACACACACAGCATCTTATTATCTTGTTTTAAATGGGGACGGGCAGGTTCACACTACGGCTGTTTTACAAGTTAGTGCTAGGGATTTTTAATGTTGTCTCAAGAGAATGGGCAAAATCCCTACATAACTGCATAGTTTCAAGTGCACAAACATGATATGCTTGTGTGCCCTGTTTTCTCTTGGGCAGAATCACAGGAGCTCGCAGTGGTGCCAGGAACACTTCCTCAACTACAAAGGGCTGCAGAGAGCTGCAGCTGTGAGGGAGCAGCTCTGGAGACTGCTGATCAAGTTCAGAGTCCCCAAGAAGTCCAGCGAAGGCAAGTCCACTGCACTGTAGTGTTTCACCCATTTTTGAGCATTAATTTCTCTATAATAAATATAACCATATATTTCAGCCTTTTGGGGTGCGGGGACAGAAATAAGACTCCTTTTGTATAGCAGTTTCACTCATTCCAGGTTTTACTGTGAGCTTGATTAGCCACAATGTATATAAGTAAAATGTATAAATAAATAATGTGTCTTATTAAACTTGTAGTAAAACCAGGAATGGCTCAAACAGCTATGCAACAGGAGTCTGACATCCCTGGGGTATCTCTCTAGATAATAATCTAGCTTTAGGTAATTTTGCCAACCGTATGTTTAAATGAGCCATTGCATTGAAAATGTTTCTGGTGAAGAACGGACATTTAAATTCCCTTCTAAGTACTTCTTTTTTTCAATTTTTTTTTTTTAATTTTGGAAAGGTGGTTGCTAGAGTTCCTGGTTTACTTGGGAATGCCCTCTCTGGCTGTTTAAACTTATTAAACCTTGCAGCCAAGTAAAAGTTGGTTGTAATGTGCTGTGGTGTCTGATTCTCAGGTGACCCGGAGGTTATTCTGCGCTGCATCGTCTCGGGGTTCTTTGCCAACGCGGCCAGGCTTCACCATTCAGGGGCGTACAGGTACGAGCGAGAATGCCCTTTATTACTTCATTGCGCATATATAATTTTTTTTTTTAAATACATGTATTTAAGTTTCACGTGAGGCCTGTGTTTGGTATATTTGTATCTGTAGTAAAAATACTCTCTTGTCTTCCAGGACGCTTCGAGATGACCATGAGCTGCATATTCATCCCACCTCTGTGCTCTACGCTGAGAAGCCACCTAAATGGTAGGCTGCAAGACCTTTGTCACACCCCCACCCAAATGCTGTACTCGGTATAAGGGCTTACATGTTACAGATGTTTGTAAGCATGTGCTGTTGGTAAACCAAACTGCCCGATTAACACAATTGCAGATTGTGCCAAAATCGCACAATGCTAGGGAAAACTGACACTGCATGAGCAGCGCTTCTCATTCAGTAGGCAGTATGGAATATACAAATTCAAATAAGTAACAACAAAGAAAAATAATAATGTGTGGATTTAGTGGCTATCTCGATTCATTTTAATCTATAGTTGTAGTAAGCATGTACACATTCGAACTTGACAGGTGGCTGTATTATACTATCTATAGATGAAAATGTAAATCTACTCGCAGCCGGAAAGCGTGGCTCTGGTTGTCAGGGATGACAGGATTTCCAATTTCCTCTGCAGGGTAGTGTACAACGAGGTGGTGCAGACATCCAGGCACTTCCTGCGGGACGTGTCTGCAATAGAGTCCTCTTGGCTGGTGGAACTGGCCCCTCATTTTTACCGGAGGGGAACGGTAAGGACATCCTCTCTTTTTTTACTGTTTTTATTTTTCTGTAGACTCTAGCAAATGCGAACCCCTTTGTTGGAACTAACATGTAACCCTTTTTAAATTTTTTTTTTTTTTTATAGCATTCATCGGGTTCAAAGAGAACAAAAGTAGTTTGAGCAAAGACTGAGACTGCCTGGCCCATACAGGTCACTACTGTAGAGGGCATTAAGCAACAGAACTGCTGCAGGATGGGACACGGAAACATGTGAGGGGACCCGGGCCAGGCGAACCAAAGAGTGAACACTGTGTTAAAAAAAAAAAAAAAAAAACGCTAGGTTGTCCCTGTACTCCATGTCAGGGAAGCACTTGATGAAGCTGTGCTCATTCACTGTATTGAGTGTGATCTACGCTGACATGGAGATGTTTGAAAACAGCAAGCAGAGAACTGCTTCCTTGACAAGCGAGTCAAGGGAGAACCTTAACACTGTGCTGCTGCCCTTGCTTACCCTCTGGGTATTGCTCTATATATTCCTCCATTGCTCCATTTTCAGAATGTTTTGACTAGCCAGTGTGTTTAATTAGAGAGACATGAGTTGTCACTTCTGAAACCTGCTTGCTATTAGGTCGCTCTGTTACTGTCTGCAGAATGAGGATGTCAGCGTCGTCTTCATGCTCCATTTAGATCTAGGGGTGTGCCAATAAATGTCATTTAATTCTTCCATGAAGAAACGTGCTCTGTATGTCATGTAAAAAAATATGTAAGATAACTCAATAAATACCCACAAATCACTGTCGTGTCAGTAAGGTTATCCTTTAACCTTTATTTGTAGCAGAATTACTGGAGGGTTATTTATTAGACTAGACACAACTGCACAAGTACCAAGGTCGCCAAAACTGCTAACCCATTTCCACTCTCCATTAACTTGTAATTGATGTATCAATTAACCTGGATGTTTTTGTACTAGGTGTACATGTACATGGCTAATAACTTACAAAAGCTGGTAAGTGGCAGAATAACTTCCCTGGATCACTTCAGTTGTCCACCTTTAGGGGGGAAAAAAGGACATTGTCACACGTAGAACCAAAAACTAGTGTGAAAGGCACAAAGTTTCATCTACTTCAAAGAGTAAATTTAAACATGCAGTACTGTAATAGATCAGATTTTTTCTGCATGTCTAATATAGAGACTGGTTAAAAAAAAATTAAGAATGAAAGTATTTCAGCCATATTCTGCAGTTAATGGAAATGTATGTTATATGATCCACTAGACAGTGTACAAGGTGGTAAGAGATGTGTGCAGTTATTCAGCGCTAAGCGTGGTAAGGACTTCACAAGGGGTGCCCATGTAACCATCTCCTCCCTCAAAGCAGTACCTGCATCTACCAATGAGATCATTAGGTTGTGGAGTAGAAAAGGAACTGTTCACTATTCTAATTAAAGGTATAGTAATTAACAATAATGATGTTTTAACCTGAAAAATATTTAACTATGGGGAAGACATTGTTCAAACAATTCACACAAAAAGCTGAAATGCACCAGCTGCTTTGTGTGAAGAGACTAGATTAGATTATTGTCAATAAGAGATTTACATGAAAATAATAAAAATACAACAATTCAGCAAAAACAATAAATTAACTTGGGTCATGGTAATTAAAAGTCTGTAACGCCAAGAAGAATTGAGACAACAAGGATAAACCTCTTTGGGGAGAGGGGAAATACAGTCCTGAATAGCCTGTAACTATTTAAATCATTCACAATTCCATCAAGGCGTGGTGGGAGAGAAACAGACACATTTTACCCACCACCTTTAAACTCCAGATTTCTGAAACACCCTGTTTAAATTACAGAAGAGAAGCTGTATTAAAAGGCTGATTCTTCAGCTCGTCCGCTGGTGTTTTTTTTTAAAGGTCCCCTGACTCGTACTGAAACTCTCACTGTTGCTCAGACCGATATGGGGTGTTCCTGCTGTGTGTTTGCTGGCGAATGTCATGTTTTTTCTAATTTGCTGAAACTCTTCCCACAGTCAGTTCAGACAGACGGACAGTGTCTCACCTAGGAGAGCTCTTTACTGTACGTCCATCTTCCAACCTTACTGTTCCCATTAGCCCCTGTGTCACCAAGAGTAGCACCAAATTTAAAAATTTGCTTTTAACTTCTAAATTTTCTGTTCAGGGTTGGCAGTTGTCCTCGTTTTTTTTCTTTACATTAATTTTTCAACTTATTAGCAACAATCGCTATCCAATTAACAGGCAAAGAAACACAAATTGCACTTTGCAGCTCTGATTACTTCCTGGTTCAGAAAGACAAAGGAACCTACCGCGTGGAAACTACATCTCCCAGTATGCACTGCTGTCAACAGGCCTGCACAGGAAAAGCAAATTTATTGTAGCGTTTCCCATTTTCTTTGCCTGGTGATCACTAAGGAAAAAAAACACTTCATGGTATTACAGAAATAGCAATAAATTACAAGGCAGACGAGAGGAAAACAAGTCAGGCCTTCCGTGAAACAGGTAAGGAGGTAAGACTTTTGCAGATTCATTTTTAGAATGCTAGTTTGATATGACTTTCTACAGAGCTATCATGCAGTATGTAAACATTGCTACCACAATAAAGGGTTTGATGGGACTGTTCTAATAATATATGGTTAAGTGTACGGTGAAAAACTAAGACCATGACATTTGAAGCTATTATACACATTAAAACTTGACTGATTTTAACATTAACTCAATATTATGAAGTAACGCTATTAAATAATAAACGCGTTTACAAAAATACGATCCTTTTTATATTAGTAAACATGGCCATGTCATGGTATTAGTTTTTCACTGTACACTTTTTAAAATTATATTAGCAGTTTGATTTTAATGGGATTACTCGAATACTGTTTGTTTTCTATTCGTGGTAAGTGTGTGCTAAGATGCTTTACCGACAGTTTAGTCTTCAGATCAAGTTGCCTGCTATATCATAAGAACATAAGAACATAAGAAAGTTTACAAACGAGAGGAGGCCATTCGGCCCATCTTGCTCGTTTGGTTGTTAGTAGCTTATTGATCCCAAAATCTCATCAAGCAGCTTCTTGAAGGATCCCAGGGTGTCAGCTTCAACAACATTACTGGGGAGTTGATTCCAGACCCTCACAATTCTCTGTGTAAAAAAGTGTCTCCTATTTTCTGTTCTGAATGCCCCTTTTTCTAAACTCCATTTGTGACCCCTGGTCCTTGTTTCTTTTTTCAGGCTGAAAAAGTCCCTTGGGTCGACACTGTCAATACCTTTTAGAATTTTGAATGCTTGAATTAGGTCGCCACGTAGTCGTCTTTGTTCAAGACTGAACAGATTCAATTCTTTTAGCCTGTCTGCATATGACATGCCTTTTAAGCCCGGAATAATTCTGGTCACTCTTCTTTGCACTCTTTCTAGAGCAGCAATATCTTTTTTATAGCGAGGTGACCAGAACTGCACACAATATTCAAGATGAGGTCTTACTAGTGCATTGTACAGTTTTAACATTACTTCCCTTGATTTAAATTCAACACTTTTCACAATGTATCCGAGCATCTTGTTAGCCTTTTTTATAGCTTCCCCACATTGTCTAGATGAAGACATTTCTGAGTCAACAAAAACTCCTAGGTCTTTTTCATAGATTCCTTCTCCAATTTCAATATCTCCCATATGATATTTATAATGTACATTTTTATTTCCTGCGTGCAGTACCTTACACTTTTCTCTATTAAATGTCATTTGCCATGTGTCTGCCCAGTTCTGAATCTTGTCTAGATCATTTTGAATGACCTTTGCTGCTGCAACAGTGTTTGCCACTCCTCCTACTTTTGTGTCGTCTGCAAATTTAACAAGTTTGCTTACTATACCAGAATCTAAATCATTAATGTAGATTAGGAATAGCAGAGGACCTAATACTGATCCCTGTGGTACACCGCTGGTTACCACACTCCATTCTGAGGTTTTTCCTCTAATCAGTACTTTCTGTTTTCTACATGTTAACCACTCCCTAATCCATGTACATGTGTTTCCTTGAATCCCAACTGCGTTCAGTTTGAGAATTAATCTTTTGTGCGGGACTTTGTCAAAAGCTTTCTGGAAATCTAAATAAACCATGTCATATGCTTTGCAATTATCCATTATCGATGTTGCATCCTCAAAAAAATCAAGCAAGTTAGTTAGGCACGATCTCCCTTTCCTAAAACCATGTTGACTGTCTCCCAGTACCCTGTTACCATATAGGTAATTTTCCATTTTGGATCTTATTATAGTTTCCATAAGTTTGCATATAATAGAAGTCAGGCTTACTGGTCTGTAGTTACCTGGTTCAGTTTTGTTTCCCTTTTTGTGGATCGGTATTACGTTTGCAATTTTCCAGTCTGTCGGTACCAACCCCTGTGTCAAGAGACTGTTGCATGATCTTGGTTAGCGGTTTGTAAATTACTTCTTTCATTTCTTTGAGTACTACTGGGAGGATCTCATCCGGCCCAGGGGATTTGTTTATTTTAAGAGCTCCTAGTCCCTTTAACACTTCTGCCTCAGTTATGCTAAAGTTATTTAAAACTGGACAGGAACTGGATGACATGTGGGGCATGTTGTCAGTATCTTCCTTTGTAAAAACTTGTGAAAAGTAATCATTTAATATATTTGCTATTTTTTTTTCTTCATCTACGATTTTGCCATTTGTATCTCTTAAACATTTAATCTCCTCTTTGAATGTTCTCTTGCTGTTGTAATATTGGAAAAACATTTTGGAATTGGTTTTAGCTCCCTTAGCAATGTTTATTTCTATTTCTCTCTTGGCCTTTCTAACTTCCTTTTTGACTTGCGTTTGCAGTTCTGTGTACTCTTTCTGCGTACTTTCTTTTTGGTCCTTTTTTAATGCTCTGTAAAGTGCCTTTTTTCGCTGAATATTTTTTTTAATTGATCTATTAAACCATTTTGGCAATTTAGTTTTACATTTAGATTTGTCTACTTTAGGGATATAATTGTTTTGTGCCTCTAGTACTACATTTTTGAAGAACAACCATCCTTCTTCTGTGGATGTTTTCTCTATTTTACTCCAATCTACTTCTGTTAGTCTCTGTTTCATACCTTCATAGTTTGCTTTTCTAAAATTGTAAACCTTAGCTTTAGTCATTTCTTTTGGGGATTTAAAAAACACTTCAAATGAGACCATGTTGTGGTCTGAGTTTGCCAGTGGTTCTCTGACCTCTGTTTTAGTTATTCTATCTTCGTTATTTGAAAAGACTAAATCAAGGCATGCCTCCCCTCTAGTGGGTGCCTTCACAAATTGTGTTAGGAAGCAGTCATTTGTTATTTCCACCATTTCTATTTCATCCTTTGCGCTACCCACCGGGTTTTCCCATTTTATTTGGGGGAAGTTGAAATTAGTATGGCTTCTCCTTTGCTACACACATTTCTAATGTCATTGTATAACAGATTATTGTGCTCACCGTCTGAATCTGGCGGTCTATAGCATGCTCCTATTATTATGCCTTTTGAATTTTTGTCCGTTATTCTGACCCATATTGATTCGGTTTTATTTTCTTTGTCCAGGTTTAACACCTGGGCTTCAAGACTGTTTCTTATGTATAGCGCTACCCCTCCTCCTCTTCTGTCCTGCCTGTCTTTCCTATACAGTGTATACCCACAAATATTAAATTCGTCCCCATCACTCTCAGACAACCACGTTTCTGTAACACCTATCACATCATAACACCTACTCTCAGACAACCACGTTTCTGTAACACCTATCACATATCGATCTCTCTATCGAGTTATACATCCAGCTGCGGCCAAAGGTTTTGCAGCACCTAGAATTTTAGTATTGAGACACAATCAAATAAAAAGAAAAAAAAACAACAAAAACAAAAAAACCCAAAACAAAAAAAATAATATATATATATATATATATATATATATATATATATATATATATATATATATATATATATATATATATTATATATATATAATATATATATATATATTTATATAATATATATATTATATATATATATATATATATATATATATATTTAATATATATCAATAGATATATATATATATCTATATCAACTATGGGGGTAATATATATATATATATATATTATATATATATAATATATATATATATATATATATATATATATAGTTATATATATATCAATTATATATATATATATATATATATATATATATATATATATATATATATATACATATATATTAGATAACATAATTTGGATCTTATATGTAATATCATGTAATCAAAAGACACTACAAAGTGATATCACAAAAGTCCACTGGAAGCCATAATAGCAGTACAGTATTTAATGTTAGATTTTGAAATGTCACATTTTTGAATTGTCAGTTTTTTGTTAAGTAGGTGCCAGCATTATCTAGCTTCCTGTCACTTTGGATCAAATTTCCTGAACAGTAAAAAAAAAAAAAAAAAAAAAAAAAAAAAAAAAAGTAATTTTGAAGCTACTTGCTCTTTAAATATGAATACATCCTGGTATAAATGACCTGCAGGGACTAAAATACTTTTGTTTTTGTCACAGGACGAGTGAGGAAAGCTGTAGTTGAGACTCTGGAAGGTTGAAAGATGGAATCTGTAGGGCAGGGTTCTGAACTGCAATGTGTGCACATTAAAGACGAGGTCCCCGAGTATGAACTGGTCAAAATTAAGGAAGAAGAAGACGACGACGACGTGGGGGAGACCCGGCATGTCTGTAATGGCTGTGGGAAGAGTTTCTATGAATTAGCAATGCTGGATATTCACAAGCTGACACACGGTACAAACACCCCCTACCAGTGTTCAGAATGCAAGGAGAGCTTCAGTCACCTGGGGAGCTTAAAAAAACACCAGAGAGCTCACACAACGCAGAAGACGCAGGTGCACATCTGCACGCAATGTGGGAAGAGCTTCAGTCAGTACTGGTACCTCAGAGAGCACTGGCGGATTCACAACGGACAGTCTGCATATCGCTGCACTGTGTGCGAGAAGAGCTTCACCCAGTCGGGGGACCTTAAAAAGCACCTGCGCATTCACACAGGCGAGACTCCCTATCACTGTACTGACTGTGGAAAGAAATTCACTCAGTCGGAGCATCTTAAAAAACACCAGCGCACCCACACAGGAGAGACACCCTATCACTGTACTGACTGTGGAAAGAGCTTCAGCCAGTCAGGGCATCTTCAGAAACACCAGCGAATCCACACGGGAGAGACTCCGTACGCCTGCACTGTGTGTGGGAAGAGATTCAGCAGGATGGACACCTTTAAGGTCCACCGCCGGATACACACAGGAGAGAAACCGTACCACTGTACGGCCTGCGACAAGCGCTTCAGCCACTTAGCAGGACTTAAAGCACACCAGCGGGTTCACACAGCTGAGACGCCCTACTCCTGCAATGTGTGTGGGAAGAGTTTCAGCCAGTCGGGCACCCTTAGAAGACACCAGCGCATTCACACAGGCCAGACCCCATATCACTGCACTGACTGCGGCCAAAGGTTCACACAGCTGTCCCACCTTAAATCACACCAGCGCACTCACACCGCGAAAAAGAAGAGCAACCCATCAGTTTAACAGGTCGCTTTTATTCCCTTTAATCTGAGCAGTTCATTTTCATAAAAAGAAAAAGTGAACTAAACACAATGGAAGTACAGTACATAAGCTTTTCAGACTGACAGCAAAGCTGTCCATGCAGGTTTGTAGAAATGTAAAAATGTAGCAACAATGACTAATTTTGCCCACAAGAGGGCGTTGTGGATAGTCTTTAATTCTTTATTATGCTCCATGGGAGTTGACGCCTTTTGTTGTGCTGATTAGCAATTGACGTCACAAAGATGCTGCAGAATGATGTGTTGATCTTGGTGTTGTGACTCTTGATCCCCGGCCGGCTGGCCTGTCATTGACACACTGTGTCTGGTTATACGACTCACCAGGTTTGAAATTGCTTGCTGTGAGCACCCAAGATGACGAGCCACAATACGCTGCCTTAGTCCAGCCTCTAACATGCCGATTACATGAAGGCGCTGCTCTCTTGACAGACGTGGCATATTTGTTTTTTTCTGTGATATTCTTTATTGCTTTTATTCAAGCTTGCAATTCAGCAGCTGAATCACTCCAGTGTCCAATCAACTGTCCCCATAATTAGGTGATTAAGTGCATATGCTTCAGTCACAGTCACTCAAGCGTGTCATGGTCAAGGAGGAATGATGGAGTGATTAAAAAGAAACCAAAAACATTTTGTCACTGTCCATCATTTATATACTTTTTTTTTTTTTTTAATAAATGTGTTATAATAGTAAGTTTCTTTTGATGCTCGATATATATAAATAAAATATTTATTACACACACACAGATAAATAAGTAGATGGATAGATGTTTGAACTGTTCTGGAGGGAAAGGTGAATATTCTTAATGATAACCTGACCGGACAGTCTTAAAAAAACAGAGAGATTTATATAAAGTAATAGTAAAACTGGTTTCACAGACCTGTAGGTAAGGCAGTCCATGATATATCAAGTTCTTTGCACTAAACCATTTTTTTTAAACAGTGCCGCCAGATGCCAGCAGGTGGCAGACTTGTTATTTCCCAATTCACTTTTTTTATAGCTGAAGTTTTAGTATGATATGATACATGCTTCAGAGATGATCTTCTGTATTTTGTTAATCAATGCAGAGATTGGGAAGCTACTGCTTAAAGTTACATCAATGAACAGTGGCTTACATTCAAAAGATTGTAATCGGTTTGTCTTGACTGCTCTTTCTGAAACCAGCAGAGGCGGCACCTGAACCAGCATTATCAGCTAATCCAACACACAGCCACCAGTTCTGAAGAGCTCGAAAGCAGAGCTGAGGAGGGCAGGGTGACTCATTAGAATTGCAGTGGAGTGTGAGTCTTCTCTTCACCACCATGTCCCAGATTCCAATCTAGTCGAGGTTAGCAGTGATCGAAAGCCATTTCCATCTTGTTACTGTTGAGTTCAGGCGTGAAATAAGTTGAGATAGTCTCTGACCAGTTTCTAGTGCAGAGCACACATCCCTCATCTCTAATGGGCATGTTATCAGACAGTGTCCCTGGACTAGATGGGATCAGAGGAACTTGCCTCCTCAAACCATGTTTGTTCCAGAGTCGAGGCACGATTTTAAGACAGTGTGTAGAAGCTCACGTTGCAGCTGTCTACGCTGTTCTGGTTGTGCTGAGAAATAGACGACCTCTGTTTTGTTTTCACTCTGATCCAGCATCTTTCACAGGCACTAAACACATTTAAATAAATACAAAAGAAACAAAAGATTAAAACCTGGACATTTGTGGGATTTCTAACAAGTTTGGTTATATCATCAGTAAAACCTTCGCTATTCGTGTTTCACCTATATTAGGTACTGAAACAGCTGTTTTGAACTTTAGACTGATAATTTTTAACTCTGCTTTTTTCAGTTTGCAAATCAAAGGTTTAATTTGTACCTGGAGTTACATTAAAAAAACAAAACAAAACAAATTTTCCATTAATGTTAATTATATGTTTAAAAAAAAAAACCTTTGTAAAAAAAATGTGTCTATGGAAATTGCAATACTGAAACTTCTGAACTAAATAAAGACATACATTATGGTGTGAAATAAATTTGATAGAATGTTGTTTATGAATGTAATATTTAGAACAGGTTTAGTTAAAAACCTGAACATTGTTTATATAATCTTGTTCATTTCTAGTGTTGTTTTCTGTTAATTCCAGTTCCTGACACTGTTTTACTAAAGGGTGCTAGTTTAATATTTGTTGTAAGGTGTCTGAAGTGTACCGTTTAGCAAAGACAATATGTAGTGTGTTTTTTTGCTAATAAACAGTGACATCTGAAGTAATCAGTACTGTGTGAAGAAGCTTTTCTGTCTCTGGCCGGCAGTAGCTGGGACACCCTACCCCAACAGATTTCTCTGGAGTTTCTCTGTCCAGTTTTTAATCTGGGCTTGCTTTCTGAACTAATTTAACCACGTCTCTAAGACTTGTAACATTTTTCATATTTCAGTTGTTTGATTATTTTTCAAAGAGAATTTCCATTTCTCTTAAAAAGGCACGTCAGTTTTTCCTGCATCATTAAGCAAGGGTTAAAGTGGACTTTTGAAAAAGAGAGTGCGCTTGTAACGCCGGGTGTAGGGTTACTGTGAGCTGATCGATCGAATCGTTGAGGGGAAATGTAAATACACTTCCCCTGGCTGTATGAAATAGCGTGGCTGACTTCCTCGCTTAGCTCTCCAATCGGTCTGAGCATTGGAAAACGCATCTTCATAGCCCCCCTGGGAAATAGAACAGAGAAGCGGAGCACAGAAGAGTGTATCAGAGTTTCAATTATCTTCCAGGAGAGCCTCGTGCAGAGTGGGCTGGGCAGGGGGTGTCCAAGTGAGGCTGCTGGCAGATTAAACTGGCCCAGTTATATCCCACATAGCACTAGCACTTACTATGGTCGCTATAAGTTCAGGATTTTACTAATTTGTCCTTAATAATTCAAGCAGCCACGGCTTTTTAAAAAACCGCTTCAACATCTCCATCTCTTGTATTTTGCAGGTGTGGCTTCGCACTTTCTTGAGCCAGGGAGGAAAGTGTGCATGATTTCAAATGAGAGGCTCTGGGAAGCCCACAGCCTGGCGATGATTAGGTTAGGAGTGAATATTTGACAAGAAAAAGATTACTGCACCTTTCTCACAAGGGTCCTAGAAGTTATGTTGTCTTTTTTAATGATTGCTTAACATGCTTTTCTATTTTAGGGAAACTTTAACTAGCCAACTACTCATTACAACCCAGTTACACTTTTCAGATTCACTAAGATTTTGCTGCACTGCAAAGTTTGTAGAGTTTTAAGGAATAACAGCTTGTTGATGTTTAAAAGACAGCGAAGGTGGCTAATTTAAGACACATTTTTACTTTGTTACATTAACAATCAGTTTGGATAAAACAATGATGTAAAACGCGGGGAAGACAAACAGTAATCGTGGCCATTTCCTAAAAATCATAGTGAAAGTACAAGTCTAAAATCCAAAGTCACACCATTTAAAAATACAAGCTGTGGGAACACATTTCAAAACACAAAATCAAGGCACCAAAATTAACCCTTCCTTCAATAATGATCTGTGGCCTTCATTTATTTTATATGTGAACCCACAAAGACTGGTAGAGCAGATCTCGGCCACGGGCTAGTAGAGATGAAAGTCGTTTTGATTTGGTAGCTGTTGGGGCTCTGTATGAAGTGAGTTTGAATGGTCATTTCTGAGGTCATTTTAGGGCAGGGTTATAGCTCTGTGGAGGACTTGAGTTTTAAGTCACTTTTCACAAGTACTTACTAGAGCCACAGTTTGGACTGGTTATAGTATCAGTAAATACATTTGTGTGAGCCTCACTCAATACACATTGACCACTTTAAATCCTGGGCACATATTAATACTAAGTCTGAATAAACACCACATTCTTTTCTTTGTAGCCCCGGTCGAGTGCGTTCTCTGTGCTGCGTAACAACTTTTTGCTGGCTGGGTGTTTCAAGCAGATTGAAAAACAGTTTGCAGGGAGGAGTGGAAACGATAAGTACTAAAGAATAGAAATTCAAGCAGGAGGAATTTTTACATTTGGAGATGCAATCAGTTGTTGACGCTCCCTGCGCGGGTGACAAATTGAAAGTGCCTCAGTCTAGTTTATAGCCCAGATCAGGTCAAACGAAAAATATTGGAGGTCTGGGCAAAGAGACAGCCCGACGGGCTCAGATAAATGGACTGATCATTTCTTATTGAGAAACAATTCCTAAAAGGTAGTTTACTGCACGACTGGGAAGCGCCGGGGAGTCAATGTAGCTAGGTGCTCCTGCCCTGACCCTTCCACTGGCGCTGGAATTAAACGGATAGAGAGAACGCACTTTTCTGATGGCAGAACTCCATGAAAAGGACACTCCATTTGTTATAAGTAGGGGTTCTGATGAAGTGGAGGTTGCTTTTTTTTCAGGCTCACAAGGCCAGCCTTCAGACTGAGACTTGAAATGGATAAAAGAACCTGATTGTATTTTACACTCCCTTGGCTTTGATTAATGCGTCTGGCTTGGTGAGTGCAGGACGCCTCCACAAGGTGGCGCCAGCAATCCCTATGTCAACGTGACTCGAGAATAGATATATATGGCCAAAAATGTTGCTTTATAAAAACCTGCTGAAAAATATTAGGTTAACGTATTAAATTACAAACCGTTTGTAGTTTTCCATATACTTAACGAAAATCTGACAAATTGAAAAATGTGAAATCTAACACGAAATACTGGCCATTGCTTTATACACACACACACACATATACAAGAACTCTCCTTCATTCTGTACCACTCCATACCTCACTTTAACACAGCTCCCAACTTTTCCTTCATTCTATTCAGTCCGGATTATTGTCTGTTAGGATCCAATCATCTATCACCAGCCATCTGAGAAAAAGATTGTCTTTAAAAAAGCCGTGGTTTTAACATCCCATAACTTCCTGCACTGAAGTCATTCAGCATTGTAGCTGTTAAGGTCTGGCCTGTCAAAGATCCAGGGTTACTGGCTGCTGATTCTGCAGAAGAGAAACAGCCCCATGGTGACAGCTAATTCTGAGATTGGAGAGACTGCACTTTGAGGTGGATACTTCTTAAATCATGCCATGATAAGACACAGGATACAATGCCATTAAGGTAGCAAGAAGAAAATTTACGTTGACGAGAAAAAGATCAATAAGTGATTATGTACCCAAGCTGAAGTTGAAGAGGTAGCCAGTTTAATTCTGTAATACAAAAAATGCAATCGCTTGAGTTTGGGCCATTGAGATACAAGTTGGAG
Organism: Polyodon spathula; assembly: GCF_017654505.1. Lineage (NCBI taxonomy): Eukaryota > Metazoa > Chordata > Actinopteri > Acipenseriformes > Polyodontidae > Polyodon > Polyodon spathula. Next base: position 9,391,050 of record NC_054541.1, on the reverse strand, counting down.
AGCCTAATGATAAGAATCTGTGAAGATGTTGAAAAGAAACCAACTTACGTACTCATATACAGTGGTCTTGTGCAGTGCTGTGATGTAAGACTCTGAATTAAGTAGAGGATGCTCCATATGGCTGGTGTTGCTGCTTGAGTGCAGTTGCATTTGGAATCAATCCAAAGCATCTAGCACATATACCTTGATTTGTAGAGGTTGTGGGTTCAGCCACACAGCCCTGCTACTGAAGGGATGGGCCCTGGTGAGGCAGGGACTGGGGGGGGGGCACTCTCTCTTTAAGCTGCTGGAGGGGAGTAAGTGGAGGTAAAACCAGTGCGAGACTGACAAGGCAAGAAATGGTGAAGCCAAGCAGAAATCGATAAGAAATCAACGTTTCGGGAGGGCGCGCCGTTTATCAGGTGACACGGTTAAACAGTGTTAAGGCACTAAAAGTGAGAGAAATACTGCCCATCCGAGCGGCAGTATTGATCACACTGGAATGGGGCCGCGGAAGGCCGAAGCTACTAATAAACTAAGACGCATCTGAGAGGGAATCAGCCAGATCGATCCAGTCCACGATCAAGGCCAAAACATCTTCACTGGCCCCTCACATTTCAAATGCTATAGTGTTCCTGCCAGCCTTTCAGGGCCATTGGCCACACTGTATAAGGCTTCTCATTCTGCCCAGTTAAACATCAGCAATTTAGAAGGTACTTTGGGTCAAAGTGCAAAGTGCAAATTTAGACCAGTGCAATGCCATGCCATGCAGCCCCCAGAGATGTGAGTGTTTCCACAGGCCTGCAACATAGAAATATCCCAAAGCCAAAACATTTTGAAGAAAGAAAATAAAAAAGCACAAGGAACAGTAAGTAACAGGTTCCATGTTCCGTATGGTTTCAAACTCAATAGCTCTTCTTGGTGAATGAGCTCAGTTTAATAATTGTGCATGCAGCCCACTGTGTCTCTCACTTTCTTCAGCAGTTCCATCTTTCATACCCAGCCAGCCCCTTAAAGATGTGTAAGCTTGTTTTATTTTCCCGGCTGCTAAGCTTTAGTGCCTTAATGGTCCGTTGATCTTCTTTTCCCTTGAACTGACGCCTAATTTGCTGTGATCCCCTACTCTCTGTCTATAATGGAAGAAAATACAAGCAGTTCGACTGAGCTTTAACCCTGCACCTGCCGAAATAGCTCAACACACACTTGCCAGCAAAGCCATTCAAGACAGTGACACATGCACACACACACACACGCACACACACACGCACACACGACTGTTAAAGATTTTCAGTAAACCAAAAAAAAAATAGTGAGACTTTCATTGGGCTGACAGTGAGGAATTGCACCGGCTTCTTGAGATTAAATCCAGCTCTTGATCAGGTGTGAAACGAAGGTGAAGGGAATTCTGCTCTGGGGTCAACACTACAACCCTGCAATTGAACCCAGATCACCTGGTTAGCCCCTGACACGCTGGCTTTACTGATAAATGCCTGTGATGGCTTAAATGCACACTTTATTAGGAACTATTAGGAATAGGGCAGTCTATTAGAACCTGAAGAAATTAGCTGTTAGTTTACTGTAGCTAGTTTCCAAGAGCTTGGAAGGGGCTCTATAGTGGTTGCCTGGCTGCAAATGCAACCAGTAAATTGGTTTTTAAAAAGATTTTTAAAGGCAGCCATAATACGCACAATATCCCAAACATGAGGACGTTTGTGATGTCAAGCAGAGATAGGCTGAATGGGTTTCTATCAGAACAGAACAGTCATTGTAACTGTATATAACAAGCTAAAGCGACTTCTTTCCTACAGTCTGCTAGCTTTATACTCTTACTTATGTTACAGTCCTCTCTGAAAAAAATGTCCTTTGGAAAATAGAGGAAAAACTACAATATCCAGTAATACAATACAGAGATATGCTCTTCTGCAATGCCTACCATGGTGGCTTCTCTGTGTGGGTTCTGTGTATTTATTTCATTATTTTGAATACCTATTCCTATGCGTTTTAAAATTTGTTTACGTGAATGAAATTCTTGCCTGGTTAGTGTTTTTTTTTCATTATGAAATCCAATAAAAATAATTATAAATGAAAAGAATCAATACGTAGGGGTCCTCCAGTCCTGCTCCCTATACCGCATTGACAAGTCCCCCCGAGCTGTTTTTAATTTTAAAAGGCAGAGTGGACGTCACTCCTTATTGAACACTTTCATGCATGGTGACCTCATATGTGGACGGACACAAATAAAAATAAAACTTGTCGTGGCTGCTCATCTCTGGGTGTGGAATCGGCATGTCCGAGTGCGAGAGAGAGCGGGCGAGCCAGAGGCCGGATAACAAATGAGTTGCCAGCGCACGGGCAACGCTTCTCTCTCCCAGCCCGGCGCACTGCCCACTGGTCGGTATGGTAACGGCCCTTTATTTAGCAGAGAGAGCCATCCGCATCTGTGCCTAGCTATTTGTCCTTGTCTAATTACTGATCCCGGCTGGCGCTCTCTCCCAGCTGATGACTAATGGAGAGGGTCGAACAGGGGGAGGAATGGACGGGGCAGTGGGCAGTGATTTGTGGGCCAGGCACTCTGTCATTGCTGGGGACCCATTTGTCTTCCTGATGCTGGGGGCTCTTGGGCAGAAAATGCTTTAGCATTGCTTCAATTTTCCAGCATTTTTTTTTATTCTCGGCCCCTTGCTTGCAGTGATATAAAATGCCCCAAGATGGGGCAGTGATATAAGATAAGACACTTGCCCTTGATATCACGTTTTGAGTTAAATAAATGGTGCAGTATCACAGAAGAAAAAAGAAAAGTGCCCCTTTGTCCTCCTCACCTCTGATAACACGTTTTGTCTATTTATAGATTGTAACTGATAGCAATCTCCGGTGCCAAGCAAGAGCTAGGGATAAGGGTGTTGAGAAACACCTTAAAATCTACACATGTGCTTTTCTCATCTTCCTATAACTCATTTAAGGTGGTAACAATATCTAGTCTTTCTGATTGGGTCAAATGCTCACCTATGCCCTATGTCACCTATGTGGCCACCTTGCCCCTTCTATAGAGCCCTATTCAGAGGCTAAAGTTGCTCTTTCTGAAAAGCTTATGCAGAGCAAACAATTGTGCCCAGTTAGTTGATTCCCCTTTTATTATAACTAAGAGCCTCTGAAGCCCTTCTTGCGTATTTTAAGCCACAATGCTTGATTACATGAAATACAAAAGATGCCAATACTTTGTTGTGTGATCTGTTTAGAGGTTTCCCTAGGGAAAGATGTATAGTTTGGGGCTTTGGAGACAGCTCAGAGCAGGTCTTCATGGCATCAATGACTTCAAGTCAAGGGCCTACCTTCCTTGATGCAGATTAACAGCAAGAGAAGTAAACACAGATAGCATTGTGTTCTTTAAAAGAAGAGCAAGGCTAGGCTGTGAAGTCCACGCGCATAAAGTCTTCAATAATACACCTACACGGGAAGGCAAGTGTAACAAGCAGTATTCTGCCCCCTGTCGGTGAAATGAGATGTGGTTTAAACTCTAAAACCATCAATGCACAAGAGGCTGGCTCTTTTGCATTGTGGTTAAGACGCTCGCTTGCGGCGTGGCTTGCCTGTTTGTGCCCAGCCTCTGCCCACTCAGCACTGGTGGTTAACCAGCAGGAAGCCAGCAAATACGTCCCTCAATTCTCAGCTGTTGCACCACCAGCAAACCCAGCTAACCCTGGGCTGTTTGAATTCCCTGCGGGGGAAAGATCAGGTGCTGTACATTTGCTGAGCTGTAATCCTTTAAAAAAAGAAAAAAAAAGCACAGTAAAAAATGTACAGGCCATTGCTCTTCTATTGATTTTGTCGACTTTTTTCTTACAAACAACACCTCTCTCAGCTTTTAAATGTAAATAAATAAATACCTGATTTGTTAGATTTACGCAGGATTGCTGGTGCCCAGTCAGACATGATTCATATTGCTTTCTTATGGACGGATAGTTCCCGGCCCACAGCAGGACTGTGACCCAAGCTTTGTGCCCCTCTGGTGCTAAATCATCTCCTGTCAGGGGCTGGCAGAACAATAGCTAAGCCCTGATCGCTGCTGTTTCTTCCATAGTTAGTGCGATCATTTCCCTCGCTCCCAGGCTTTCCTCTAAGGGATGCCACAGCAGCCCCCAAAATGCCTTAACTAGCTACTGCCTTACAGCTGAGAAGCAGTGGTCAAAGAACGCACGACGGAGGCTTTTCTACTGACTCCAAGCTTCTAGGCTTTAGCTCCAGTACAAAAGGAAAACTATAAAAAGAGCATATGAGGGTTACACTGGGGTCTATTAAGTCCATTAATTGACAACCTTGGACCATACAAGTATGCCTTTATAAACCGTGACATACCAAAAAAAAGACACACTTAGTCCATTAATAGCATTGCAAAACAAAGACCATGCCTAAACATACTTTTGCTACACCATGGGTTACTGGTTGATGGAACAGATCTGTATTCAGATACAAAACTAAACTAAACACCACACCTGCCCCTTACCATACTATTGTCCTAGTCAATCAAACAGGTCATGATTAACCCCTATTCAGAATTGAAACTCGTCACCATGCTCCTGTGAGTCAAGTATGGGAGCTACTGTTCCACTTTCCCTGTGTTTGTGGCAGACTCCGGAATGGAGTGCACTGCATTTCCTACTGCTTCTCCCCTTAAGTTTTTTCAATCCCCCGCACAACATAATCTATCAAATCTCTTAAGTGAGAGCAGATCAATATGTCAGCGCCCAAACACCACCAACATACAGTTATGATGTTCTCCGGGATCATGTTACAGCGCTGTGAACAGGGATCGAACCTGGCCTGTCCCAGAGGCTGACGGAGTTCATGAATCACTATTAGAGGCCTGCTGTTTCCTTTTTGAGTCGTGATGCTTGCTCGCTCATGCTTCGTCTGCATTAATAAAAGGCTGGCTTGTTAACCGCAAACAATCTGCAAGTTACCAAAGAGCAAGCTTATGGCTAGAGCTCTCTGTGATGCAATGTTAACCTACAGGGCACAAGCATGGTGCTGTTTTATGAATGTGTGCTTCTTTTTTTCTTTTTTTTTTTTACATTTGGGGCAACATATGATTCACACTAAAGCTGTGCCAAAATTATATTCTTCAGTCTAAGACCTCAATCGAAGAGTGACTGCACCGTAGTGGAAAGATCTAATTAAAATAAAATAGGATTCTTGGACCAGGTTCTCAGAAATAGCACCTTTTTTCAGTTGATTCCATCCAAACGTTTCATTTTATCTTTCTCGCTCTCCCTCCCTGACTATTTTTGTAAAACCTGGCTTCTATACCTTTCCTTGCAACTTCCTTGGCCCCTGGTGATCTGAAAAAAGAGCTTCTCCACTCAGAATCTGCTTCCAATAAACTAAACTGGAAGACTGTGCCTCCCTCTCAAGCCTACAGACAATAACAATAGCTGTGAGATGGCTTGATCATTCAAATCTTTTGCATATCCTAATACCACTTATCCTGCATTCATTCTTCTGCCCTAATACCGGTTGTGTATAGTATCTCATTACTATATATCTAACAAGAACAACAACAATATAAAAACAACAAAACAACTCTCCTTGCCTCCTGGTGTCAAGAGCCTTTTAACCCAAAGGCAGAAACCTTATCCCCCCCGATATGCAGCTCGTTATCAAATGAGTGAACTCTGCAGCCCAGAGCCAAAGCAGGTCAGGTTTCAAGCTAATCTCATTGCGAGCCATCGCTGTTCCAAGCGGCTGCTTGTGTGTTGGACAAATAGCCCGGGATCTAATTGGCGGAGGTGAATAGAGGATATTATCCGAGTTTACAGGATGCAGTTTTCTTTAATATAAACATCCTAATGCAATTTGGTGGCTGCGGCGTGTCTGTGTGCTGGGTGTTATTTTCTGCTGACTGCCTTATTTTTTGTTTATATGGATGAGCGGCTCTTTGGGAGTGCATTATGCATCGTTTCCAGAGTTTAAAGATTGTGTGCGTTCAGCCATTACACAAACAAGGACACATGTCTTTGATTAAAATTTATCTCTTTATTGATTAAAAGGTTCAGTTTGGTAATAGAATGTTGCTCTCCATGCACGATACTTAATGCAGGCCAACAAAACAGACTTTCTGGTGCTACCGTTTCAGTATACTGAAGCCACATGTATTTGTTCAGAGAGAAGGGTGAGTGGGTGTGGGGTGCATAGATTTGGCTGATGGCATAAAAAATAGATAATTCTCTTATGAAATATTGGACTCCCTTCAAGCCCTCCATATTTTGTTGGACCTCTCCACTAGGGCAATATTTATACGACTAATTTTGACAAACACGTTTTCTCGTTTTATGATTTTGGGTACAAGTCATGGATACAAAGAGATGTCGCACTTGTACTACATGAAAAGCTGAGTAAACCTGCCCCGTTCTCTCAATTATTTGCTTTGTTAAGATGAACTACACTTGCCTGTTTGCAAGCCAGCTGTGCCACTCAGCCCTCTTAAGTTCTAACACACTCCCATAGAGAAGAATTAAAGAAGGAAAGAAAAGCGTTTTTCACTGCCGCCCAGGAGAACAGATGGAAGTTCACTTTCTAATTAACCCATCAGAAGCACATGACTGGAAAATGAAATTGCGCCCGTGAACAACAACACCAGTGACTGGGAGAGAGAAGGGGCCTGGCAGCCTCCCGACGTGCTCCCGCTGAACACTCACAGTTTTATTTCTCATTAGCGGCAGCAAACTGCTGGGGGATGAAATTTGCTAACAGGAATTAAAAGTGCATTAACACATCAGAGAGATTAATTTCTGCTAATAGTTTTATTAGCGGTTTGACCTTTCGGTGCGTTAGGGAGCTGGGTGGAGGAGGGGGGATACAGAGAAGGAATGACACTTGATAGACTTGCTTTGTAAGATACTTGGTTGACGAGAGCTTTGACTGGGAGAGGCATGGACATGCTTGGACTGTATTCTGTCTCTCTACCATGCTCCCTATCTGCTTAACAGCATTTATCAGGACCCCAATAGTCAAGCAAGTTAGGCCCCGTAGGACTTTGTCCATGCCTGGGCTCTGAGTCTACAAAATGTTGGAAGCTCTCAGAAAATCGGACACCATTTTCCAAAGCCTCACACATAGTGTGCAGGGATTTAGGTTGTGTCAGAGAGAGGTTAGTCACACTAATTCTAAAGGGACTGTTTTGACATCTCCAAACATGGGACCGAAACACACAACACTGCTCTCTGAGGCACTAGAAGATTACTAATCCCCATTATCTCATGTAGAACTCCATGCTCAGCCTTTCTCTCCAGCAGCACATGTCCTCTTAGAAGTGTGAGATATCTGTTTAACACCAATTCATTACCACTTAACAGTACATTTATATATTAAAGAGGAAGCTGGAAATCGTATTGACTCATTCGTGTTACCTTGCGCTTATAAAGCGCTGTCACAATGTAAGGAGATGCCAAGCAGATCATATAAGAATTAGAAATGACATAATTACATGATGACAAACAATTGTATTTTCTGGTAGTTAGGTAAAAGATGTTTCCCTTGCATACCTGTATGTTGAGTAATGGATATATGTAAGTCATTGGAAAACAATTGGAAAACCCATTGAGTAGGTTACATTGCAATCAGGTTTTGTTGATCTTTGTAATTAGCACTTTAAAAGAAATTTTAAAAAACCCACTGATGGGCAGCTCAATAACCCTGATATATTGAGAAATTAATCCTGCTATTGACACGACTCGAAAACTATACAAAAAAAAAAAGAAAAGAGAAATAGGAATGGGATGCTTTTTATCTCATGAGTCCAGCATGCAGAAATCCTATAGAGCCACTAATTAATTCATGCATTGTTAATGAGTGCAAGTGTAAAAGGCTCCCGCTTATGCCAGGGAGAAGAAAAAAAAAACAAGTAGAGATAGCGAGCTAATGATTTTTTTTCTTTGGCCGCTAGATGTATTTATTGCCAATTTAAAATTAGAGAAAGCGTGGTGCTCACTGAGAAGCAACTCAGTGAGAAGCAACCTCTAGAGCACATCACAACCTTGCACAGCATTATTGGAAAGACTGGATCCACCTATTGCCATTACTAATACCTTCAGCCAGTAACGGTATGTATTCTTACTAAACTACAGACTTGATGTACTTAACATCAATTGAAGATTCCTATCTAGACATGCAATAGATCACCTGATCTGGGAATGTTTTTGTTTTCTGATTGTATTAAACTACCACTGTCTGCAGAGTCTTATGCCAGAATGGTTTGAGTAGGCAGCTTCAGTGGTTAAGGTTCCTAAAGTGATGAGATGAATCAGACAGTCCCCTCACCCCTAGTGCTGTAGCAATTCCAGTGATGAGCAGAACAAAGCAGATGGTCACGTTGGTTCAGGTAACACTGCAATCCCTTATGTATGCAACAAAATGTGCTGTTAAACTCATTTAAATGTTGGGGGCAATGAACATAAATGTTGCTTATTGTCTATTGGCGAGAGGGTTCCTGACCCAGTAGACTTTTTACAACCATCAGGGCCATTTGTGAGATTCTGGAAACCTTGCAGGCCAACAACAATCCTATTTTGTTTTCTGTTATGTTTTCGATCCAGAGATTAACGTGACATTAGGATGAAATTACACATAAATCAGGAGACATTGAAAGCTTCCAAAAGAGCGCCCCTGTAAGTGAATCTTTGTGTGTAAATCCAGAATCAAGCACTGTACCTAGTTTAAACAAATACATAATTTAAGTTGTTACGTTGCTATGACCACAAACATTTTTGTCAGAGGAAAAAAACAAACAAACCATTGTTTAGCTGGGGTGACATATGATCTTGTATCAGTGTTTTGAAGAGCAAGCCGTTGTGTGATTACTTGCAGTATCTTATCTGTATGCATTAATTTTCAGCTTATCCTATCTTATTGACTGTATCTGTGTCTGCCTGTAATCCCTCTATTTCTTTGCCTCTCCTAGGACATCTGCTCTTACAGCTTCACAGGCCTTTATCCTGCTAAAACACCATTAGATACATAAATAAATAAATGTTGTTTAGCTTCAGTTGCTGCAGTTATCTTTGGAGAGCTTACAAATTGGAAGCGAGGATTATATATTTGCATGCACCCACTACTCCATTTCTCTTAACTGGAAGCAATGGAATCAGTTGTGCTGCAGTGGACTACCAAGAACGAGGAGATCTCAGGTCTGAACCCCTACTGAGCCACTGCAGAACCCTGGGAAAGCGAATTGACCCTCTTGGATGAAAAATGTGTTGAATCTAAACTTGATGGATTATTCTCCTTGCTGTCTAGCAAAATTAACATTTTTTGAGAGTCACTACCACTTACAGACAACATTTGAGTTTTTTAATGGATTTTTGTTCAACAACAGACAAAACAGTTTTCAATTCCAAACGGACATTTTTTTGTAGGTAATGAGAGGAGATGTGGCAGGTGATATATAGATATATACAATACTGTATTCTTGAATACTAAGATTATGTACTTTGAATAATTTATAGACAGCATGGAGAGGAATACTATAAGGAAATTAGGCAAGCCAGTCATAAGGAGATGTACAGAATCTCAGGATGGTCTCACTAGAAAAACATTACTCTAATGTCAAATTTACTTTAAACAATACTCATTTAAACATTACTAAATGAGGTCCATAGTAATGTTTTGTTTCAGTTTTACATCGTCATGCAATTATTTAGAGCAGTCAAAACAAGTGAGAACTGCTCAATGCAACACACACACACACACACACACACACTAAATCTTTAGCTAATGAATGTGCAAAAGCTTTTTAAAGGTATTTGTAAAGACGATGCTTAGTGCTGTTTTGCCAGTGAGTTCGGGCTCAGACTCCTCAGGGCAATGTTGCGCACTTTAGACTCTAAATGGCCCCGGGGTCTGCAAGCCAGGCCTGAAGAAGGATTGCCTTTCAAGAATTATGGGCTATTAAATCAAGGGGAGGAAATTTCAAGGTTCCTCAAGACTGCTGCACAAGGAGTCTTCAGCAAAAGAAATATTGTTCATGGTTTAAAGGCCGGAGATGGATTTATAAGAGAAACATACATCATTGCAGGAAAACAGAACAAACCAGTTCGGAAATAAATACTTACTCTATAGGTATACTTGTCACTCAGACAGCACTATAACAAATGAATCTGGAGGGAGGATTCTTCACTGCTCTTACAATCCTGGTTCAGCTGTAGCCCACGGCAGAACCATAAACATAAAGGGGTTATTTTCAATAAAAAGCAGTGCACGTCTACCATTGTTGTCTTTGTCTTTGTATTCTTTATTAGACTTTTACACTTTCACATACATTTTCCTTCCCTAATTTTTGTAAAAAGTGTTCCATTAAAAAATGGAATACTTATGTGTTTTGTTTATTTTGAGGGTTTACACAATGGCAAGCTGGTGGTGTGAAGGAAGGGGTCCTAGTAGACCTGGTTGTAGTGGGAGCAGAGCGTCCCAGCATCGGCCCTGTCAAGGCAAGCTGGGACAGTGGAGGGAGCGTGCCCAGGCAGCAGATGTGCCAGTGATGGATGAGGAGGCTGCGAAAGGCCGTGGATAAGAGTGCAAACAAACTGGGTAATAAATGAGAGCGACAGGGATGCGGCGATGGGGCCAGCGCCTCGCACCATGATGCATGCTGAGGGGAGCCTCCGGCAATTTGTAACCGAGAAATGAGGGAGCTGTCAAAAGAATGAAGAGACAATATTCAGGGACAGGAGCGGGTAGGAGAGTCTAGGTACAGGATGCCTTGTATGGTTGGTTACTGGGTTCATCTCGGAACAGTAGAGAATCTAACAAGGTCTTGTCTGGCAAAAGGCTTTTGAACACCCGAAAGAGTCAGGGCAGTATGAATTAAGGAAGGATATTTTTTCTTAACATGAATTTTAATGTATTCAGGAGTCTGAAATTAACACCACTCCTCTACTTCTCACCAGGGTGATGGGATATTTAATGTTAGACAGGGCCTTAGTGTGGCTTCTGCTCCAAAAGAAAGAAGCACCCCCCCCCAGTGCAGGGATGGACAGAGCACCCCTTTCAAGTCACCTACAGATGCTACAGCTCAGTCTTCAGAGATCTGGCTCTGAGGTCAGACTTTAGCTGAAGTTAAGTTATGAATCTGGGTGTTTTCTTCTTGTTGCTCTGCAGCGAACCAGCACAGGTTTTAAATACAGCTCTACTGTACCATGGTCCTGATATAATACACTGTGAAATCTATCGAAATTCCAAAAGGGTTTTTTTTTTATCTTCTATTATAACTATAACAATAAAAAGACCACAAGATGAATGGAACTGGTTGTTCATTTTCAGTTTACACATAAATGTGGTTTCCATATGTAAGCAAAAAAAAAAAAAAAGTTTTTTTTAATTAAACCCTTATAATAAACTGTTTATCTTTTAAACTTTTGATTTTATATATTTGAAAAAAAAAAACCTCTTTAATGTATTGTATTCTAACAGAGACATAGAGAAATATTGGTTCTATTCTTCATAGAGATACAAGAATCAATGCAAATCACTCAATATAAAATCTAAAAGATTTGTACAACAAGCAGTGGAAACCCCAGGATCAATTCAGTTAAATAGTCAAGCCCAAGTTACCCTAACTTATAGACAGACATTTTCTGTAGCGGTCAGCACAGGGTCTTTCCGAAAGTGGACAGAACAGTACGAGTGAGTGACCGCAAGTATATATATATATATATATATATATATATATATATATATATATATATATATATATATATATTTCAGAAAGCCACTCCACACCATTCCTATAATATCAGTGCAGTAATCCCAGCATCTTAGCTCAAGCAAGCTAAGCACAACAATCTGGAGAAGATCCAAAGGCAAAAAGATCAATGCAATAAATCTGCTCATCATGACAGTCATTGGCTTGTGTTTGGGGATGGTTTGAAATGGATCCTAAATCCTGCTGAGACAGTGATAGCCATAGAGTGTGCAGGCTATAGCTTCTTAACTAACCAGCTTTTACTTTATCTTAGCGCCCCGTAATGGCTGATTTGACAAACAAGTAAGAGAGCGTGTTTGACTGCTGGTAGAAATGCATTTTTACAATAAACTACAGTGATGTCGAATTCAAGGCCCACATAAATAAATGCATTCTCTTCTTTTAGACAGAACATGTTAAAAGGGATCCAGGCCAGGTGTCGTGTGCATGCAAAAGCAGGGATGTGAACTTGTGTCTGCAGTTTGCGAACATGTCCATGTTGATGACCTTTGACATTTGTTTTCCATGCAGGGTTATTATAAACGCAGTTAACACGAGTATCATTTTACATCTTGTTTCAAATGCTTTCCATAAAAGCAAAAACAAACTAAAATAAATGAATACATAAATGACCTAAGCCTCTGGCACAAGGGAATGTCAGCAGACATCATTATGGGATAAAAAACAAGATTCCAGGTAGCTACAAAGGCAGCAAATCCAAAAACGACCAAATACTTAGAATTGTACAACTGTAAATCATAAATACAACAGTTGAACTAACAATACTTTCAAACAGCAGCAGCAGCAATAATAATAATAATAATAATAATAATAATAATAATAATAATAATAATAATAATAATATCCCCCTCTCAAGGTGCTGTTTCCTGCCTGGACTGTACAGAATCACAAACACAGGAACCCATGAACTGTGCTCCCAGTCTGTCACTGTCAGACACTTAGGGCAATAATAGCAATAATTTATTACCTGCATTTCCCCCGTCGCCTGTAAATAAGTGTGTCTCTTTAAATTCCCAGAGCAATTACTGCACTGAGAGCGCCTGCATTAGCATTCATTTTCACAGCGCGTTAAGTTCGTGCTGCTTTCGCTACATATTAGCGGACACATTTTTTTTTGGATCAAATCAGATCCCTGTCAGTCAACAAAGGGCTGTGGAAGGACTAACCTCTATGCTATTATTTCCTGATTGTGTTAATTACTTGATTAGGCAGTGTCACTCACATGCTGTATAAAGCTGTGCTGTGTTTCCACTGTTCAGAGTGTGATCGCTTATTACAGACTTCACTTTGACTTCACTAACAGCCTGCTTTCTCTAAGCAAACTTCTCTTTCTGCACACGGTTATTGATGTGTTGACTAATAGTTTATTACATGCAACCTCTTCCACCACGCCCCCATCACCGAAAACAAACAAAACACAAACAGTGGGCCCTCTGTAGCCATGAAAGCCTTAGCAGTGCTCCATGCTTAATCCATGCATTTAGTGTGCTTTACCTAACCCAGACTATTCCACGAGGTAAGTAGCGTTCCTATGCCAAAAATAAATCAAGGCATGCAATTCAAGAATTCTCAGCTCAGGTCAAACTTTCCTTTTTTTATTATTCATATTGTATGTTATATTGTACTATTATATTGCATCTATTTATTTTATGTTTTATTTATTAATGCAAACCCCATCCCTTGTAATTATTAGTCAATGTGGTGCCACAGTATTATTGCAATCCAGTTAGAACCACTGAAAGTAAAGTGATATAGGGATAGAAAAAAGACTCCTATTACTGTATTGCAGGGTTTAATATGTACTTGACTAACCCTATAGGTAACAAGTTCAGGTGTGTCTTATTGTTGCATTTAGTTACAGTGCATTGCATTGAAGAGAAGGGACAATTTTCCAGAACTGAGATTTCTTGAACCAGAGTGACCATAAACACGTACTTCAGATCTGTGCTGGCCTTTGCTGGATTTCTTAAAGGGAAATAAAGTCTGGCCGATATTTACTGTAGATACTCCCTAGATTTTGATGAGGATCTGATAATTCTTCAGCACAAACAAAATTATTCAGTGCAGAAAAAAAGAGAAAAAGAGAAAAGAAACCAGTTGACAGGGTTTGAATTTCTTATTTTAATTTACAGGATGCCATGCGTATTCTTGCTTGGTCGATTTGAGCCCAACATTTTATTTTGCTATAGACAATTAGAAATCCATTTATTTTCGCATTACAAATGTACGAGCCCCCAATATATAGGGATACATCTATCTTTCTCAATTGCGTCGTTTGCATAATGGGATCCAATGGGTTTGGAAATGTCAGCCCCCGGGGCAAAAATTAAATTGAAGGCAGGGATGGGGCGAGAGATGTATTTACTGCTGTTTTGGGGAAATTAATGGGGCATTTTTAGTTTTTATAATGTTATTTAATGATGCAATTCATCTAATAAAAAAGAACCATTTTTTAAACATTTATATTTCTCTTTATATGTCTACAAACCTAGTGGGGCAATTCAAATATTACCCTTATTTCCCTCTTCCAGCCAGTTTAGATGCTTGAGGCTTATTTTTTCGATTGCAATGGGTGTTTGTATTGGCTCTGCCGGTGGTATCAGCAAGACTCCAAACAGAATTGATTTTTTTTATTGTCTTTAAAGAGATACACAAGCTTGGAAGCTGGCAAAAGAACATTTGCAATACTTGCCGTGCATTTTGAAGCAATAAGTAACACTGATCCCCGAATCCACAAACAGAAGCAAAACAAAGCTGGATTTCAGTTATAGTGCCTCACACTGTCGGTTTGAAAAAAAACAAAACAAAAAAAAACTCAATGTTATTATGAATGAGTTGAATATATAGATCCAATTACTTTGTTATTAGTATATCAAAAATCCTATGGTATAACAAAAGCACTGATTTCAACTTTACTTCCAGGTTAAGAATTTAATTATATCTCCATATTGCTGCAAATTGTATTTGAGATTGACACTTTAAAGCAATAATAATAATAATAATAATAATAAATAATAATAATAATAATAATAATAATAATAATAATAATAATAATAATGAAAACCACCAGCATCATGGCAGGGAGCAGATGTTGGGTGACGGATTTGGATTTCGTTGGCGTGCGTGAGTCTCAAGTAAGTGGCCGTGGTGTATCGGGTTTCTGAGAGCAGCATTTAACTCCGAGCAGGGGAAATGCAGGAAGTGGAGCGGGGAGGCTGTGGAGGGAATTACATTTCGGAGCACTTGTCGCTTCCCCCCGCTTGCTCAGCACTTAATACCCCCACGCGGTTCAGAGCTGCTAATGCTGATCCTCCAGGCCCCCCTTCCACCCCCTCGCTTCCTCTCCGCAAATGAATGGCCGCTGAAACCCGGCCCTCACATAATTGTTCCCCTGCTCAAAACAGCTCTGACACCTAATTCTGAAATCTCTCCGCCTGACCTCGGTTTCTGTAATTGATGTGCCAGGCATACACAGATTCTGTCTAGAAGAGGATACAGGATCTGGATTTACTAAGTGGGATCCGATCGTCAATTGAAAGACCCTACTGCGACTAACGTGTTGTATGAAAAGACCCAGCCAAAACATTTAGTTGCCAGCTTAAAGAAAGAGACATGAAAGAAAATAATAAAACTAACTGCTGGTAACAAGTACTTGAGAGGAGCAGTGGAAGTGGCACTAAAGCTACTAAAACTCCAAAACAAACATCAGCACTTTCATTCACCAATGAAACAGCTTCATTAGAGGTCACATGGCACTGTGGAACTTTGACAAAAGTGGAAGTGCACCAGTTTAACATAATCTGCCTTGCCACAAAATAACAGTCTGGGGTTGCCTCGATTTGAGATACAGCTAAGTTCCTCCCATGAGACCTCAGTTTCGTTTAGATGCCACATTGTAGGGAAGGCTTTCTGAAGCCCCTGCTTTTTGTTTGACAGGACAGTTTAAGGTGTAATGAAGCCCAGGTTATATTTATTCCTTGCTTTTAAATGGTAACCTTTCTGGGTGAACAGCAGTTCTGTGTAAAGCACTAGATGGCAGGTGAGTAATGTTTTGATTTTCCAGCTGAAATAGGAGAAAGTCTGCTTGGATCCTTGGGATGAGATCCTCTTCCGCTGTAGTGGAATAATATTGCAAAGAAAATGTTCCACTTACTCAACAAGAGCTCATTTCAAAGGCAGGCATGTCAAGCCTCTGCTGTGCTTTTCAAATCAGCCCTAGGTCTATGATGCCCAAACCATGATATCATTGTTGACCATGAAAGCCACTTGACTGGTTGTGTTCTACCAGCATTTACTGAAAGTCTTGTCTGACAATGAAAATGTTTCAACCTAGTTTTGGCTCTAGTGCCATATACAGTCCCAGGAAACATCTGCTTATGGTTAACCTTGGTAAAGGAGAGCCAAATCAGGGTTGATCGCTTTCAGTTGATGATTGCACAGTGATCTAATATGGTTTAAACAAGATAGGTGGGTAATGTAGAGATTAACTCCTTTATACATATCAGGCATACAGCTGCCACCTATCCTTGACCTGTCCATTCACAATCCAGTTAACCTAAATGGACTGTTAATATAAGACCAGAATGAACTACTGAGCTACGCCTGTCCCTTACTCTGCTGATTCTAACCAGTACTGCTCAGCAGTCTCTCCCCTCACTCTGCAGCTCTGTCTGTCCTTTGTGGTTTTCCATTCAATTATTTAAAAGGAAAAAGCCCATTTTAAAGACTGGCTGAATTGCCCCTAAACCACCTTTTCTGCAGTGCTTTTGTGTTTAAATCTTACATGGATTCCCAGGCTCAGATGCACTATTAAGATTCTAATACTACCCCTAGATAGTAACAAGAGCTCTGTGATAGTGAACAGGCTTCTTGCTGCATGGCGACACTTTCTCAAGTATATCTGATGGGAAAATGACGCTGAATGGAGATCTAGGAACAAACACAAATGCAACTGTTTTATTTCGTTTCAGGAAAGTAGCCCAGTGTTTGGAAACGATAGCCCCTTTTTTTTTGCAAATGAACCCAATTTTTGGAATCTCTTATGACAGACACAGTTAAACATGGTAAAGCATATACACTTCTGCAAGGCTTAGTCAGTCCTGTGCCTCTGCCTTCCCTTGCCACCTGCAATAATTCGGCATTGGTGGCTACAGCAGCCACAAGAATAACATGTGTTCAGTCTGGTTCAGAATTATTCTGCATCAGTGTGAACTCACATGGGTTCCGATTTGTAAAGCTCTTCTGTTCTGTTTCATTTTTCCATTGAAACAGTGATAGTGTGTCTGTGGGTATGTGTGGCTTTGCGTGACTGTTAAAAACTCAGTAAAGGAGTGCTGATCTCTGCCACAGTGCACAGGCTCAGGTACTCTGTGTCACAATGATTGATGGTGTCCTGTCAATAAGTCAGTAATAAGAAGGCTCTATAAAATGTAGTACAAATCCACCTTTAGTTGCACTTGGGCACTTTACTTTGCCTTTGCTATGCCTATTATTTTTTTACCTTGATTCGAATCTTGTTTTAGTTGCAAGTAAATCTGGTGGTCTCAGTTTACCCTCGAGTGAGCCCTTAGAAAGACAAAGCCAAGGACTCAGACAGCATGGACACTGAAGCCAGGGAAGAGAACATGTGGGGACTTTCAGATTGTCCTTCCTTGTGCTGCCCCTGTGTTATGAATAAAGGCAAAGGATTTTTATCTCATTGCTCACTACAGATATACTAAAAGAAACCGAAATTCAATTGAGTATTTAATAGTCCTGGATGATCTCCCAAGCTCCCAATGCTTTCACGAAAGGTTAAATGAATTCCAAATAACAAATTAAAATATTAAAACACTATAGCCAAGTGATCACACATCTCTGCAAAAATAAAACACCAGAATCATTAGCAAATATATATGTTTTAAAAAGATGTGGGAGAGAGGATGCAGCTGCTTTTAAAACTCCTAATTAATACACAATCCACCAAGGCTTGAAGGATCTCATGACAGCACGGTCTACATTTCTATGTCAGGTATTTCCAAATGCCAGAGGAATATCTCAGACGCAAAGCGACTTATGCAATATTACACAAAATTAATCATCTTCCTACATCTGAAGTTGGAAATGCCTGAAGTTTAGAAAAAAGGGAGAGGGGGAGGGGAGAAGGGGGTTCGAAAGCCACAAATAACTTCCATCAATCACGTTGCAGTCAACATTTTTCACGTGTTAGCCCCGGTTATTGGCAGCAGTGTGAGATCTCAGGAGTGTTTTCGTTCAGGTCTGGGCTTTTATTCCTCTCTCACTCTGTTTTAACCACAAAAAAAGAAAAAAACACCATGTGTCAGCAAGAATCTGGCAGGTGTGTTAACTCCCTAAGTACCAAATTAGGTTGTGCAACATTGCAAGAAAGATACAAATAAATAATAATACAAATTAAAAAAAAAACCTTGTTATGTCAGTTCTGTTGTTTTACTTTAAGACAATCAATTTAATGATCTACCTATCAGTGTATAAAATATCGATGATTTAACTTTTATTGTAACTATCTACTTATCCATTGTTTTCATCTATGCATCCATTTATGTCACAGCAAACTTTAATTTATAAATATTTGCACAATCATGTTTGCAGTAACTCCCCCACCTCATTTCTGTTGGAAGTTATTCCAACCATCAGACGGTATCAGAACAGGGGCTCCCGAGTGGCGCATCCAGCAAAGACACTCCACGTGCATGTATCCTATAGTCTAGGGATCGCAGGTTCGAGTCGAGTCGAGTCCAGTCCAGTCCAGTCCTAGGGGGTGGCACACAATTGGCCAAGTGCTGGCCGCATGGGGAGGGCTTAGGTCACACATCAGCAGCCCCTGTGGCCAATAGGGCACCTATGATTCTGCAGTGGAGCCACCAGATCTGTGTTGTCCTCCAGCACTATAGGTCTGATCCACAGTGCAAAAAAATGACAGATCGGCAGGCACACATTTCAGAGGACACATGCTCCAGCCTCTGTTGGCAGGGTGGGGGTTGCAAGCAGTGAGCCAAGGATACAGATAATAATTGGGAACACTAAATTGGGTAGAAAACCAGGGTAAATAAATTGGAGATGACTAAATTTATAAAAAAACAAACAAAAAAATTGAATAATAAAAAATATTTAAAAAAGACAGTATCAGAACACCACCACACAATTCTAATAGGACACAAACCTCAACTTTACTGTCCTTTAGGATTCTGAAATCTTTGCTGGTGGGGTAGATGGGATTTTGCATTGCAGATCAGTATTATTGATTAACAATTGACAATTTAGATAAAACCAGTTCAGACCAGTTAAACAATCTTTCAGATTTGGCGTGTCGAGCGAATTTCTATTAAGCCTCTTATGCATTACATGGACTGACCCTTCCAACCGCTTGCCTTCTCAAAATAACCTACATCTATCAAACACATTTGGGCTCGCCCTGTGAGATCTCCGGCTCTCCACTGTCCAGTTTCCTGTCAGTCAGGCGTCGTGATGCAGCAGAACACAAGGTGGCACTGTGGTGCTGTGGAGCTTCCTGCTTGCCAAAGCTCTATTCATTCTGCCTGCCCTACCAACTCTCTCTCAGTTCTTCATAAATGTGCAGCCTCCTTTAGTTCTCATTTGTATTGTTCAATGAAGTAATCAAGCAAATGATGTCCATCCCTGTTCGATGACCATGCCTGTACTGTCCTGTCCTCCCCAGAATGACAGAAGATACACCTTGGTGAGGTATTAATTACCCACACAGGCACCCTTCTCTGTATGCAAGCTGATGCGGTTCATTTTTTAACACACTCACACATGCACTGCCTTTCTATACTCTTCTTATCTTCATATAGACATTATTTATTCATGTATAATTTGTGTCTGTCAATCCATTGCAAAATTCTACTCTTTGCAGCAATAGTAAGTTTAGGAGCTTTATCAAGAATTGCCTTGTGCATGTGTGTGTTTGCACCTGCAGAAATTAAAAACAGGTATGTGTTCCTTACATAGTGTTTTAACTGCATGACTAAATAACGTTATTATTAGTGATATAAAGCATGTGATTAGAATAGAAAGTGCAGTCATCTTAGAGTTTGCCTTCACATTTTAAGCAATAAAAGCAAACAGATTAAGTAGATTTTGTCTTGTAAGTGCATGGCTTAAACAGCAGACACAGAAGAGAAGGTAGCAGACCCTTCCGTTGTAAAATTGATCAAACAAAAGCAGGGACAGACAGCAGAGCAGCAGTGCATTACAGTAGACAGCGTTTCTGATTTATTTTGGGTAAGGAGCTCAGTTTGGCCACATTAGACACAGACCTAAGTGCTGTTGCAATACATTACTCAAATGACCGTGCTATCATTGGAATAACTTCAGAATCAAATACAAATTGTTACTAATGCATATCTATCGGAATTGTAATTGGTAACGATGAAGAAAACTATTTAAATGAAATGATCAATATGGCGTACTGCAAGGATAACCAAATCATTTTTCCAGATGCTGTACTCTCAGTACAAAAATGATCATAAAGACATTTTTGATATTCAGAAACGCCTCCCAATAACATTTTACTGTTTCGGTACACTATTCCTATATGAGTTAATTACACCAGATTGTAAAGTGCATCCAAAAATTATATTCTAATATTTTTTTTACAAAAATTGAACAAACAAACTCAACAATTCTGTACCATTCACACAATGGAGAAATTCTGTGCAATACAGAGCTAACATTCACAAAGATGCATGCATTGTTTTAAGTAGATACTCATTTGATATTATTGACTGATTTTGTGCAAAAACAGATGCATCAAAAATGGTCAGCTGTCCACTTGAACAGCCACCAATATGAATTCAGGTTTAACTGTATCTAAAGATTTCGAGAATTACCAGTCTATAAAATACAAGGGGATTCTAAAGCATACTATACTGATAAATAAAGTAACCTTAAACACGTGTTAAGAATTCCTCTAAAGTGAAATGCTTACTGGAATAAGTAACCTCTTAGCATGCTCTGTCCCATCTGCTCCCTTACATTGTGGGATTCACAGCAAGCTAGTAAACACTTTCTAAAAACCTTAACCTATATAGCCGAATCCTCGTTTTTTGTTCACTAGGCACATTTTTTAATTGGTCAACGTTTACCTTATATTTCAATAGCTCTTGATGTGCATGCTTAACTGAAAAGGTTAAGCAAACCATGATCTAGGGCTGCAGAGTTAACCATACACTATCTAGCTAGCTAGCCATTAGAAGCCTAACCATAACACTATAGAACGCAATCTGAATCGTGTTTTTATATGAAACTCTATTATTTTTTAATTCAATAGTACGTGTGTTGCATCCAGCTGCTGCATATGCTGTGTGTATTGATTTCAGTTTGAAACATCTACTGTATGCAGAGCCATTCAATGCATACAGTTTTTGTATTATGCGACTATTTCAGAAATACTGAAACATTAGATTGTCTGCTATTTTAAAAGAATCTCAGTGTTAAGTAGATCTCGATAAATATAGATAAATAGTGAATTCAAAAAACAATATTACCAATATTTTTTTTGTAGAAATTATACTATTATTTTGTCTATTTAAAACACATATCTTAATTCCTTTTGAAACACCTGCAAATTATTTGAAGACTTGAACTGCTAATCATCTTGATTGCTATGAATTTGATATTATTTGCAATAAACATTGTAAAATTAGTCAGTATAACCACAAGTTATTTTTATGTAGGTAACTCAAACTAATAATGTGACTTTAAAATGCCTTCATCTTTTCTCTCACCAACCTACAGTACTGTAAATGGGTTTACTGTACACAAATTTATATTAATATCTCCACTATTATTTCAGACTTGCTTTAACCATTTTTAAACCACACATGGAATTTTAAAATACTGTACATAATGTCTTTAAATAATTGAAAAAATATACATTTAATGCTAATTAAAAAAAAGAGAAAATGTTTATCTGAAATAAAACATGAACGAAATACATGTATGAATAACCATATAATTTTTTAAAAAATATCTAAACCAAATTATATTTATTGTTATTATTTTAAATCCTACATTATCAGATTTATTCATATCTGTTCAATTTGTTTTTATTTAAGATAGTTTAAAAACATATTTCAAAGTATATGTATATTCAAATATATGCAGGCGCACATTGTATTATATTGCTACTATTTTAAATGTAATTTACAAAATGATACAGTTCTTTTCCGCTGATAGGATTAAATATTTTCCCACAGACTTGAAAAAAAAATCTATTTGAATTTGATGTACAGTAACCTTGAATGAGAAAAGGAAGGTCAAGATCAAATTACTTTAGTGCAGTGAAAGTTTTTAGATTTCTGAAATATAGGAAAGCATACAGTAAAAATACATATACATAAATAATATATATTATGATAATAAAACAGCATATAATATTAGCATTTAACCCCCGAAGGTACACAAGGAGAATGACTCACAAGTATCACAAGAAAACTGAGAATAAATGATAAACCCTGTTTTGTGCATCTCATAAAAATAAGAAAGGTAGCTTTTTTTTTTCTGTGGGACATGCACGTCCCTGGTATCTTAAAACGATTAACAGCTCACCATTTCTACAGTACAATATTGACTTGTTATTCAGAACTACAAAGCAGCAGCAACAAAACTGTAAACTGCCAGAAATCAGGAGTAACATACGAGACAAAGCCAAGCCTGTGCACGGCTGTTCTCTCCCTTCCAACACCATCGCAAAGTGCAGCAGGCAGGCAATGCCGATGCTCTATTCTGGTAGTTAGTTTTACAGCTATTGCAGTGTGCAAATGGACCACAGAGCACTACAACAAGCGTTATATGCTGACACAAGGAGTTGTAGAGGAAAAGCATTACTGTAGAATAGTACTATACTGAAAATCATTTGAAATACCAGGGGCCATGCAAATGAAACACTGCATTACATTAGTGCGTTCATGCTTTATAAATACAACGCTTGTTCTTAAGAATGTAAATTGGTGCTCCCTAACCAAAATATTACAACAGGGTGTACATCAAAACTATGAGCTGCCCACTAGACTGTGAGCCACAGCACTGGAGTCCATTCCAATGCTCAATGGGGTCTTTTGTTTTTTATTTGTTATCTCATTTTCAAAAAACAATACAATTTTATTATGCAAAATGCAAAATGCAGTGCTCCGCTGTTATTTCATGCTTCAAGAATGACCTGTTCTTTGTTTGGCCATCTTGACAGCAAATTGTGCATGCACTTTACTGTATACGGATCTTTGATTAATTCACTGTTTTTGATATTTCACAATTTATAGATGTGTCCCTTTACTTTAATTTCCCTTTCTCCTCTTACATCCCTGCTTTTGTCTCGTACTATCTTTCACAAGAACCACTCTTGATCTCATGTACTCATTCTTTCCAGGTAAATTATTCCTGATCCAAGTTTGGATAAGGGGCTTGTTGAAAGAACAAGGGGTGTCACAGGTCTGGGATGAAATTGTTTGCGGCACGGCAGCTGACCTCACACTGTATTAATGCAGACAGCCAGTAGGACAGGAGCGCTCTGGAAGAAGACAATGGAGTGAGACACAAGCAGATACCAATGCTGCAGGAGGGGCAGTGGAATACGAAGCAGAAAGATTGCGTAGGCTTATCAAATACTTTCCTTTTTTTTTATTTTTTGCGAAAGGCAAATAGAGTTGTTAATGCAAATAGAAATTAAGATTAATTTAAGAAGTCAAATGTATGACTGCATTGCTAGTTACTTTTTTTTTCCAAATCTGATTTTCTTTCATACCAACTAGTGCTGTGCTTGTGTGTCTAAAGGCATGTGCTCAATGATTAATTTAGGTGCAGTACAGTGACACTGAACAAATCTACTAGTGTGGATGTGCTGGGAAGCAACAGTTTATTGTCAGACAATCACATCAGTAAAGTTGACCAGCACCCACCCTTTTTGATGAACAATGATGGAAGAACATGTTTTTATTTGTTGCAGTCAAAGCTGTGCAGTATATTAGAGGTCTATTACTGAGGTAAGAGGAACCAAAACACTACTATAATATATAAGTATTAGCACACGATTTAATAAGAAAATAAAATACAAATCTGATCAGCTACATGGACTAATCAAGTTAAGCTCTTGGTAACTTTATCACTGGAGGATAGAGTATAGCTTTGCCTGCCTGCAGAGATCACAGCTAAGTCAAAGTGGTAAATTGATTTAATGGATACTAAACAGATTCATGCTGTAATGGAATTCAACAGTTCGCCATGGAGAATCATACAAGGGCAGTAGTAATTTCAGTTGGAACACAGCTTGTCCCCAGTACAGGACAGTAATCTCCCTTCACTGCACTGTGCTGTTAAATAGCTCCCCTCCCACTCACTCTTATCTGACAAGAGAGCATCTCAGTCATTAATCACCCGGCAGTGCTTTGTCTTAAACACAGAGAGGTGCTGAAAACAAGCAGGTTTTTATTATTCTTCAATTGAAAATTTTCAAGCGGAACAGATTCTGATGAAATTAAATGCTGGCGGCTAGAGGGGTGGGGTGGGTGGGGGGGTATTAGGTGTGCCAGTCCAATGCCAGTGTCACATGACACCTCTATATAGCCTACTGGACAATAAAGGTGATGTATCTGTATTTTACATTAGTCCTATTAAAGCAATGGACAATAAAAAAAAAAGTATCAGCATTTTATGGTAGTCCTTGCCACCTTCTGCACATTAAACACTAGACCTGGATCCTGCTGACAATGAACGGCATGGGGAACACAGCCTTACTGAGTGGAATCGACACAGAATTATTAACAGTCACTCAGAACATTACAACTAAATACACACTACTGTAAAACAGGACATGTTTGCTGGCAAGAAATATTCACTAATCAGCAATATGCAAGTACACAATCAGAAAGAGTTAGGGTTAGGGTTAGGGTTAGGGTTAGGGTTAGGGTTAGGGTTAGATTTAGAGTTAAGGTAAGACTAGGGTTATACGTATCGTGCAAAAATGTAAAGTGTAGAATGAAAGTGTTACCCTGCGTTATATTAGTCACCTGCCTGCTGGATAATAATCACACAACATGAGGGTTGATGCAGTCTTTGAGAATTTCTGTGCGGCTTTTGTACTCCTCAAACCCCACTCTATCGCTTGACAGGTATTACTAGAAACCCAACTAGAAAGTGTGAGTTTTTTTCGTTTAGCATTTTAACTTTATATTAATTGCTGTTCTAATTGTATGTCTTAGCCCTACACCATGTCCTGGGTCCAGTCACCTTGCGCAACAGAAGGAATGAATAATGATGAAAGCGAATGTCCTCTCTGAACTTTGTGTTTCTGTGAAAGAGAATGCATGCGTCTGTACAATTAATTCTCCCAGCTGAGCTGAAAAGACAGCACCCCATATTGCCTCGCTCCTTGCTGTTGTTTTTACAGTTGGATATCTTTTTAAATTGTACTATATAAAAGTACAGAAGAGCTCAGGGAAGGGTAGTAAAGCATGGTAAGGAATAGACCTGCAGTTTCAAGAAAAGCATAGTAAAATTGTATTAAAGCCTACTATAGGGAAATAGAAAAATGAAGAGAAAACGCTGAAATTATCTTTAAAAATAATAACGCAATTAGATAAGCACCAAGTAAAAAAAAATCTCATTAAGTGGGGTGTAGTGCAGTCTTGGGATCCAAAGGCGTTAATAGGGACCCAATTGGTCTAATTAGGCTAATGTAATGATGAGGCCTGCAATAAGCAATGGCACCAGGGAGCAGGGTGTTTGTGTGCGGTAGGTTCACTTGTTTTTGGTCTGCTGGACCTGGCCAGGCTGTTCCTACCCCCTGCCCCTCCTCCTCTTATTGAATGAACTCTGTTTAGCTGCTTTTGCAGTGTCTTCATCATCAAGCTCTTTTACAAATACAAAGACCCTCCAGCCAAACCCATAGCAAGCAAGGGGGTGTGACATTACTTATTTGTCTCAAATCAGTAGTGGACCATTAAGTGGTGGAATAAATTCTTTCCAAAAAAAGTCAGAATTGGGTGAGTAACCAAGTATTTCTGTTTTGAGAAACAGGTTCCAGAGCGAACACTATCTCAAGTTCTGGTGGCATCAGCTCAAGCAAGGGGGTTACAAGAAAGGATTACGCAGTTTCAGAAAAGCAGCATGCATCTGCACGGGCCTCCCTACCTCATTTTAATTAAAAAACCTATCTGTAAAAGGCAGTGGAGATGGCAGGGGAGGCGTGTGCGTTGGAAGTCCGCCCATTCAAAGGGAAGCTCACCTCTTTCTCGCCAGACCCCTATCGCTGATAACATTAGCTCCCGGCATTCCAGCCCGTTTCTTTGTCGTTTGATGTTGTTTAGTTTTGAATCTTTAAGCAGTTTTTCATTATGACTTTGAAAATACCCTCTGATGGGAGAAGAAATCCAAAGTAGTAGGGGGGGGGGGGGGGGGGGGGGGGGGGGGCTCATCCATTATTTAAAGATTACAAAAAGGAAGATGATGCAGTAATAATCCCAGGCTTATTCACCGCTGAGCTGCTTATGAGGTCATCACGGGAACGAGGGAGCCGGGATGAAAATTTAAACACGACAAAAAACAAGGAGGCCGTTCCAGTTGTTCTCCTGTCTGCGCGCCGTCCCTGAATTTTTATTTAATCTCTTCAGAGTGAGGAGAGATGTAAAAGACTGCCCAGGAATATTCTTTACATTTTTAAAAGGGATGGATCTGTCCATTTGCATGGATATGAACTGCCTTGCATTAAACTCAATGAATTTTAATGCCCGTCAGTGCCAAACCTATTTGGGAAAATATAAATTCATGCAGTAAACAGGACAAATTTGAAACTGTGTAGCTTTAATTCAACACGTCATCGGTAGTTCAATCCAGATAAGTATTTATTTTACATTTAGTTTACCACGTTCATTTAAATTACCCCCCCTCCTCTCCCCCAATACATTTTATAGCTAAAAAGTTATTTTAATCTAAACTCATGACCTATGAAAAGATACGTTTTATATTTTTAAGGAAAGGTATTTTACACCAACAACATACCTTTCGGTAAATTATTTTTAATTACAAAAAGAAAAATAATGTAGGGCAGTTGCTATGCAATACAGTGTAATTACAGCGTGTGCAACTTTAAATTCAAAACAGTCTAAGGTAAATCACTGTATTGTGAAAGGTGTGTGAAAAAATGGGCAAAAATAAATAAAACTAGCATCAGCAGAAATTTGTTTTTCTGTGGCCTAGAGATTCTCTTTAGAGCGGTGGGGGCTGGCTCTTATTTTTGGTTAGGCTGTGCAGTCGAGGAGGGGGTGTGGGAGGTATTAATCTTTCCTGTCAGTGCAGCGCAGATGTAGAGTTCTCACAGCAGCAACAAACGTGAACTCAGCACTCTAGCAAAGCAGAGATGGAAACCCGAGCTGGGATCTGGAGGGCAGTTTTAGAGGTGGAAAGGGAGAAAACACAGCAGATTAAATAGCTTTATTAGCAGTCATTGACTGGCGAGGCAACTGCATCAAAAACACAACTGAAGCAGTCAAGGGCACTTCGCTTACATGCACCATGTGGAAAGCCCAAATACACAATTCATGTATTGATGTCATATTGCTAGAAATGTCCTTTTCATGCAGTAGTAGAAGGGTCATGTAGCAGTATTATAATATGTTGGCATACAAGAGGCACACATGCTAGTTCCACATTATAGGGAAGTATAGGACCTCACTGTACACATTCGGAATGGCTGCCAGTCGCCGTGTCTCCTATGAGCAAGGTGACTGTCCCATGAGCCCAGTGAACAGGAAGTGACTGACAACATCCTGTATTTCATAACTACAATAAATATGATTTAATACTCATCTGGCTTCCAAACATAAGTTATCCAACGAAATTCATTTGATTGATTATGCATCGACACAATATTACCCAAGATTTTTGCAGGCTATCCAACAAAATGTATCGTATTGCTTATACTTCATCACTATTTTAGCTCCCCTTTTGTCTTTTAGAGCCAGTGTCGTTGTTTTCACAGCTTAGATGAATACTTTGAATTATATTGAATTATATTGAATTATATTGTGCATGAATTCATCTTTGCAAAAAGGGACTAAAAGGATATACTGTAAAATATTTTAAAAATGTACACAAATGTTACCTTTATTCTCTCGGTTTATGACATAATGCTAAAACCTTTTCAGCTATCTATTGTTTACCTTGTAATTTATGTTAAGTTTTGTCAGTAATATAAAGTGTGATCATATCTTTAAATGATTCATTCCGTCACAGGAATCGGGTCAATTAAATCAGTGTTATTAAAAAAAAAAAAAAGAAAAAAAGCAAAAAAGCTTTTGATATTACAAGCAGTAAGAAACTTCCGAGTGGTTGTGCCCTCCCTTGCACGCTGGAATCATCTGCAAATGAATGCATCAAACTCCTTTTATTTATGCAAGAAAAATTCAGCAGGTTAAATTGGCAAGCCATCACATTTATAATGCATATTGTTTTATATGGACAAACGCAGAGGAGCCGTTTCCCGCAGCTATAGAAATTGGACAACTTTATTGTGCTTTATGAAGACGCAGTGTTTCTCGTCCTTTGACTTGTAAATTATGCATAGGGAAATGCCAGCTTTGTGTCTTTATTACACTAAGCAGGAGGTCACTCGACAGACAGTCCTGTGAATGTTTTTTTTTTTTTTTATTATAAATTTTTGTCGTTTGTTTATTTGAATTTTATTTATTTTCTGACGTGTAGATTTTCTCATTTCCTCTAAAATGCTCGGAACAAGCTTGCTACTTCTTATTATTTATTTTCAATTTCAGGGTACAGTATCCGGATTTTAAAAAAGAGTTTTGACTACGTCTAAAATATACTTAGTTTTCTGCGGAGCTTGGGTGCTTAAAATGCTACTAATGACATTTCGTACAATGCAAGTTCTAGTCACAGGCTCCTTTTGAGGACTTCCCAAATTACAAACAAAACGCACATGATGCGTGATCTTTCAACTCAAAAGATCGCGCATCGTGTGATTTCTTCACAATCAGGAAGTACTCAAAATGATTCTACAGCCACAGACAATGGCAGGTAAATTCTGACACAGAGAACGATTATTTACCAGAGCAACATAACTCAAATATTGTGAACATCATAAAAAAGTGAGTCAAGGTGTGGAAATAAGGACTTAAATCTACTTATTTTGTAAATGCTTGTGCACTGGTAGACTTGGTAACTACAGAAATTTTATTTATTTATTTTTTTGCTGCCAGTGTCTGGACACCCTACATGTTTCAAGATGTCTTGGTAAAAGAAATGTACTTTTCTATAAACAGCTTATCAGATCCAACAGATGTGTACCAGTGTGTGCTGTACATGCCAAGAACTGAAGGATACTCCCATTGGCTGAATCTGACTGTACCAGTGCTAGAAAAAAATAACTTTGGTGTCTTGTCCTTTTCATACGGAGCAGCATACAGCTGAAATACCTTCCCTGTCAACATTAAAAATGCAGAACTGTTGGTATTGTTAAGGGTATGTTAATTAATCATTGAAATAAGCCATGTGCATGCTGTTCTATTTCTCCTCTGCTGTTTCACACTTACTGCTCTGGTCCAATTATTTTGTCTCTTCTTGGTTGTACATGTTAGCATCCTACTTGAATTCAAAACGTTGTCTTTAATTAATTAATGACAATACTTTGAATACAAGTATGATGCAGACACATCTTTAATTAATTAACTAGTCTCCAAAATGGACATTTGTGTCTGTTTGAGACTAGCAGCTGTATATTCTGGCTAAAATGACCTTTTAGGTGTTATTGTTTACCTTTAATGATAATTATAATAAATGTATCGCCACCTGGTGGTCGGATGTTGTGCAAAATATTTTTTTAAGAGAGGTTCTCTTAAATAGAAAGTACAGTAATTCAGTTTTTCTACATGCCCCTTCAACTTCAGGTGCTGTAGCATAGCCAGCGACTTGACTCCATGTTCTGGTATGAATTGCCATTTTCACAAGTTTGCCCCAGCTTGCCTAATCTGGAAGGTGCTGCAGCATAAATGCAATGTACAATAGGTTGAACTGTCCCAGGTTCCTTCACAGGGCAGCAAGGGTTAATATGGCTTGCTATGAAGCTGATACCATAACAGGAGTTTTTATCTTGTCCGTGTGATAGATTTGTCTGTGATTATTCGTAATTGTGCACTCCGTTTTATTGTGTTTAGACAGAATGATTGATGGCACCGAATTCAGCCTCTTTCCCGTCAATCCAGCTGGAAATGAAGACGGTCTCAGTGGAGTTTCCAGGGAAATTAATTTCAATTAATAAATAAAAGAAACACATTTGTGCCTTTTTTTTTTTTTAAATATACTGCTGAATAAAGCTGAAAGGATTATTATGAGTTCAGATCATCTTATTGGTTTTACAGTAATATTCATGTTTTTTTCTTGTTTATTACATTTTTTTAACAACATTGCATATCACCTGTCTGCATATTAATAAGACTCAATACATTCTTCATGTTCTATTTTTATGTACATTTTAAGAAAGTTTTAAAAGGAGGTGCTCGACGCTTCAGTTAAAAGGTTGATTGTTAGTAATTCACAATAATCTGAAAGAGGCTACCTTTGACAATTCAGCTACACAATGAATATGAGAGGAGTGATAATCAAAGACAGGAACAGTTTTCTAAAAGGTTAGCCAGTAAAGAAACACTACAGCTGCTATATAAAACAACTGGCATGGAAGTATAGTGAATATTGTAATTGCACTCTGATATTGCAGTTACAGGAGCTAATCATCTAAACAGTGGCTGATCTGAACTGCTTTGATGCAACCCTTATTCCGCTGTTTTTTATTATATGCATTGCTGTCAGTCCTGGGATCAATTAGAATTACAATCACAGCAGAATTGTTTGCTGAAATGACAATTACAATTACAATGCTATTGTGTTCAGTTACATTTACAAATATACTAAAAAAAAAGTAACATTAACAACTACCCACATTAATGTTTATTCTAATTATTTTAAATAACCAAGCAATAATCACAGGTACAAATACAGAAACATGCTGTATAAAACTTATTTTCTTCAACCAAGTGAATAATACTGCTGCACATTCACTAATTTTATTGCACAGATTTGTACAGCTAATATATATATATATAGGTAAAGGTATAGATTTGGGTTGGCTGTCCAGTATTGATACCTGTACAGGGAAGATAATGTTGTATTTTGAAGTATTGCCCTTGCCGGCTAATCCTGTTCCACAAATGGAAATAAGACTTCTATTCTATCCTTGTTTTACTAAGAGTTTAATAAGACAAACCTGAGCTGGTTACTTATACACTCTGGCTAATCAAGCTCACAGTAAAACCTGGAATGGGTGAAACTGCTATGCAATAGCATTTCCATCCTTGTTTCTACTGGAAATGTACCTCCAATTGTTATGTCTATGAGCTGCACTAGCCAGTTAAATTTTGCTAGCCCTGGGTCCCGCTGCGCCCCTGCAGAGACAAGGTTGAATAAAAGCTACTGTAAAATAAATAAATAAAAATGAACCTGGTGTTTGGCGTTCATCACATCACTCTTCCTGCACTGCTGTTTGATTCTGTGTAAATTAATTGCTCATCATATGGGACACGACACGCGATTAGTCTCAATCCTGATAATGGCATGCGCTGCTTCACCGGGGGGAATACGCTGCCAATTTACTCGGCATGCATCTGCCAAATGATTCGTGTTTACACGCTGTATCCCTGGAGGGACGTTTGTCACAATGCAACTTCTTACATTTCAATAACACAGACTTCTAGGACAGCCCTTTGTCTTTGGAGCAGGACTTAACTCTGCTTCCTGTGTCCTGTAATAAAGTGGCCACACTGCCTTCTAGTTTCTCAGCTCTAACCACTAGGCCACAGTGTCTCCCTCTTCCATCTATAATCTCCAGGCCACATTGCTTTGCAATCATTCAACTAGGCTTCACTGCCTCCCGGTTCATCAGCGCTAACCACTTGGCCACACTCCTTCCCAGTAACTCAGCTCTAACCACAATGCCACCATGCCACACTGCCTCCCAGTCCCCCGTCTTTAACCATTAAGCCACACTTTCTCCAACTAAACTCTAAATATCTATAGGCAAAGTGAAAGGTAGTTAATAATTTTAAGTCAGTAATTTTTTAAAATTTTATAAAAGGGGTCTACTGTTCACTGAGCACTAAGTCCAATCTAACAACTTCTGTTTGTCAACACTGGAACCCGGGTCAGGGCTGGTCTTCTCACTGCGTCACTTCGTCTGTGCAGACATTCCACTGAGAGATTTCTCGAGGTCAGAGCTCCTGGTCAGGTGGAGGCAGCAGGTTAGGAGGATGGAGATCAGCAGTGTTTGCAGACAGTGAAGTCTAATCGTTACGCAGGCTCCCCAGCCACCTTCTCTTTAATGAGCTCCCAATGATTTTGTGTAACTGCTTTCTCAAAAGACGTATAGGAAGTGCCAGTGTTCAAATTAATATGGATTGCTAAGTAACACTTATTGCTGGCGTCTGCTCCTGTTTGAGTATGTGTAGATTGGATTTGGGGCTGAAGCACTAGTTGGGAACGAGGGGGTGTTTGTTTATTTCTGTTTCTAGTTTTATTATCCTTGTTTCTGACAAAGACAACCCTTCATCCCAACAACAATGCAGTGCTGGCACAGACATGCTGTGTGTGTGTGTGTGTGTGTGTGTGTGTGTGTGTGTGTGTGTATATATATATATACACTCTTAATTTTATGTAACAAAACAATGACATTTCTAATCAAATTCTAGTCACTTTAATAAACCAGTTGAGGTGGCATCCAGCAGGAAGGCAGTAAACTTGCAATCCAATTCCCAACAGTTATACTACAAGTGGTGTCTGGTGTCCATTAATTTCAATGGGGCAGCTGAGTCAGGCCATGCTTCCATAATCAAATCATGAAAGAAAGAAAGAAACAAAGAAAGAGGAAAGCGATCTTACAGACACAGCGTTGATCCAAAACACCAGCAGACACACCCAGCTCACAAGGAAAGACTGCACTGAAAACAGGGATTTTCTGAAACACCATTAAATGGATGTGCATAACTGCATAATGAATCTGAGTAAAGCAAAAAGCAATCTCACCCTCCAAAACACCTATGCCTTGAGTGTAGTGTTTTAATAAAATCATCATGACCCCACTGAAAACATTTAAAGCAAACAAGGATTTCTACAAATTTTACCAACGGTCTGATAACAGATACAAAAGTTTAGGGGCTCTTGCAGTATATAATGGGGATAAATGTACGTGTGAAGTATGGGTTTCTGACACCTGTGATCCTAGACGGATGGTATGAACAGAACCTGATGATTTAGAATTCTCTCTCTACCCTCCACTTGACACCTCCTGAATGCAGAGGTACGCAGTGCTGCCTCGTCCTGCCTTGATGCAAAACACGCTGCGGGGGGGGGGGGGTATGTGTGCAAAAACAGACCGTTTCATAATCACCCCTTCATTAATCACTGGACCCTAATTAACAGCTGTGCATTTTATAGAGCCTGGACGAGCATGTTAACAACAAAGCAGCCCCCTTGGACTCCACCTGTCCATTGTTATCCGAGACTGCCTACTGGCTGAGTCATTAGACCACAACAATAATAATAATACTGGAAACAAAATAAGTGCTAAACATTTCACAAGAACTTCCACGGATCAGATGATATAGGTCTAGAAAGAAAGAAAGAAAAAAAGAAGACCAAGCTAAAAGATCAAAGTGGTGTGAGAAATGTCTTGATTCCACGCAAACAGAATTCCAGAGACTGAAAAGGCAG
This sequence comes from Polyodon spathula, assembly GCF_017654505.1. Lineage (NCBI taxonomy): Eukaryota > Metazoa > Chordata > Actinopteri > Acipenseriformes > Polyodontidae > Polyodon > Polyodon spathula. The sequence continues at coordinate 9,357,515 of NC_054541.1, read as the reverse complement.
CTTTGTGATCACTTCATAAATCACTGAGAGGCTCAATGGGAAAACAGCAGGTCAGAGCGGGAACATTGGCACTCCTTGTATTGTGGCACACAAGAGACTGAGGCAGCAGAGAAACACATTGCCAGCATTAAAACCACTTAGAGTTTGAGTCCGCAATGGTAAAGTCTGCATTGCAACAGTGGACGCCATGTGATACATGTCACAATAAAATATATGTCACATGTGATGATGCTGCTGAAATGGCAGTAAACTTGAATGTGACATGCTGGATCATGTAGGTTGTGGGGCTTGGGGGTCTAAAGCCGAAATAGGTCGGGGTAGTGCTGTGGTATAGCCTCCTCTATGCAGCTTCATTGTAGTACAACTGTATCTATTTGCGACCATGCTTACCTGGGTGAGCACCCGAACCACTGTACAAGAGCCAGGCCTGTACACAAGCATCTGAGGAACCTGCAGGGGTTCAAATCCGAAACAGAAGTGGATCACACATCGCTGCCTCTTACCTATACACTGCTTAAAAATACTTACTGATGCATCAGTAAAAAGCTTCATTTGCAACCCCTAAACTGAAGCATTGCCCATATTGTTGTCAGGATGCTCAGCTTTCTAAGTTGGTGTGGTAGTAGCTTCTACTAGAAGATAGCTGATAAAACTGAGCGCAAGCTGTTGTGAGGAGTCTGGTGTGCCGGCATGAGGGAAGGCACATGTCTGAGTCCGTGGGCGGTAGTGGGTGGCCCTGGATGGCTGTGAGAGCAGATGTCGGATGCCATGCCAAGTGTCCGTCCCCCTCCTCCTGGGCGGGCGGCTGTGCTGACTCGACTGGGGGAGCCCATGCCACACCATCTGCTGGCACAGCAAGCCCTGGACTGGCACCAGCAGGCTGCACAACAAACAGACTGCAGCAGGACGCTCTCCGTATGGGCAAGGCCTGCCTGCCACTAAACCTCTTGTAGTTTCAAACATATGAGTTTGCCTGTCTGTTCATGTCGGGTTGGTCAAAGACCTTTACAATACAAGGCAAGTGAAAAACAATGGTCTGCCATAGAAGATCAAACAAGATGCAATTAGGGCTAACCTGACCCTCAGGCTGACAATAACTAAGCCAGGAGTGCATGTCAGTGGCTTAAAATGTAATCATATCATACAAAGATACTGTGCAACCCCTTGAAAATGATCCCTACTTTTGCTCACGTCTTATCCACAGAGCAGAGATAGCACAAGCAGGCAGAAAGCTTGCCCCACACTTCTCCAAGCATGCAATGCCTCAGACATACCTTGGAGAGGCAATCCTCTCCAGGGGATGAGAAGTTCAGCCTCTGCATCCAAGCCTGCCTGCATAATGTGCCTAGCGCCATGTGTGTCAAATTGAACGATGGCTTTGTGACGTGAACCGCTGTGCTGACCTGAGCCTGCAGAGGTGAAAGGCTGGAGCATGAACCCCCTGCATCACCCCTTTGGTTACTGGAGCGAGTGAATTGCACAGTAAAACTAAAAAGACAAAGGGTTAACAAAACGCGCTCCACTACAATCTTTACGCGTTTCTCATGCTTTTTTTAGTTCTTGTTGACACCGAACAAGACAGGAGTAAAACTGATGGGAAAAGCAGCAATTAGCAAATGAGGTTTGCGTTGTGTTGCGGCGCGTTACGGCGGCTGCCAGGTGCGAGCGGGGTCTGTGGCAGTATATTTATTAGGGGCTGTCAGGGGGGTGACACTTTGATGAATGGTGCTGGGTAATCAGAGGGCCCCGGTTGACAGCCTGCACTCACAGCCCTCTACCTGCCAAACTACGCATTCAGGGTTTTTTTTAACCTTTACAACAATAACAACAACAACAAAAAAATTCTCCTGAAAACATGTTTTCCTGCTGGAATTGGGGGGGGGGGGGGTGGGAAGGAGGGAAGGAGAGAAAAAAACATGTATAATTTGATGAGGAGAAAGAAAAAAGAATTGCCAAGCTTTGTAGTTTTTTTAATTGCCGGTAAAGCTTCGCTGATCTAATTGGATCGGTTGTACAGTATTTTTAAAGTGATAATGTTCCTTTTTCTTCAGTTTATCTATATCTTGCTTAATGTAAAGACATCTTTATTCCCTTATGTTTACTTCGCATATACTCTATATCAATGTTTATTCCTGGTTTCCCTTGCATTCCACGCCATTCTGTGCTTTATTTAATCATTTGAATTAATGATTATTTCTGCACTACTGTGGTTTGTTCAGAATTCTCTGATCTGTGGAATTATTTTTGATTTTCTCTGTCCGAACACACAAAGGGACCTACTGGATGGCTGGCTGGGTGTGTTTAATATTTGTCTTAAATTGATATCAATTCTCATTTTAATGCATTCAACTTATTCAACTGGTGTATGGAGTTCTCTTACTGTGCAACAGAGGCTGTTCAGAAAAAAAACTACATCATAATACACTCTGAAACTATCTGATGATTCGTATCATTGGAGACATAAGAGACAGGAGTGATAGTGCTGTGAGGAGTGAGCTCTCTGTGTTCTGATGGATCAGCGTGTGTGCTGTGAGGAGTGAGCTCTCTGTGTTCTGATGGCTTAGCGTGTGTGCTGTGAGGAGTGAGCTCTCTGTGTTCTGAAGGATCAGCGTGTGTGCTGTGAGGAGTGAGTTCTCTGTGTTCTGAAGGATCAGCGTGTGTGCTGTGAGGAGTGAGCTCTCTGTGTTCTGAAGGATCAGCGTGTGTGCTGTGAGGAGTGAGTTCTCTGTGTTCTGAAGGATCAGCGTGTGTGCTGTGAGGAGTGAGCTCTCTGTGTTCTGAAGGATCAGCGTGTGTGCTGTGAGGAGTGAGCTCTCTGTGTTCTGATGGCTTAGCGTGTGTTCTGTGAGGAGTGAGCTCTCTGTGTTCTGACGGGTTAGCGTGTGTTCTGTGAGGAGTGAGCTCTCTGTGTTCTGACGGGTTAGTGTGTCTGCTGTGAGGAGTGAACTCTCTGCATTCTCACCCACAGGCGCCTCCCCTGGCTGTGAAACTTGACAGCTTCTCGTTGCTGTGTTTTCAGAGCAGAATTAGTCAGTGATCTACCACCTCATTCACTGCTCTTTTTCAATCTGAACAGCCATCACAGCAGGGGCGATAAAATTCATTGGCACCTTTTCTTAAAAGAAAGAACACGCTTCTCAGCCTCTTTGTGCTTACCAGACCCACCAATGGGTTTATTTTACACATTTCACATTTGAACCCAGGGGATATAAGTACTAGATCTATTCATGCAAATACTTGATATTTCCCACTTTTTTGACAAGGTACCATAAATACTGCTGGGAGTGGTCTCATGCTTTTAACACATTAAACATCTGTTCTATGCATGCTGTTTAAGGCATGTAGTTATTATCTTCAGCAGTTTCTTCAACAGTAAAATCACATCACTGCTCACTGGCAATCATATTTCAGATGACTGCTGATAATAAATGCTTCCTGACGACAGTTAAGTTCTAAATAATATTTTGCTGCAAAACTAGGTAGGAGTTCTCTCAGAAGATGACAGGGAGATGTCATTCTCTACACTCGTATGAATGCTCGGCACTGCTTTGTATCTTAACCCTGAGGCTCAACTGTGGTTGTGTTAGCTGATAGTTAGTGAAAATGTAAACTGTATATACAGACATATTCAGAGACTATATTAAATGGGCTCAGCGGTGATAGCTTCCTTTTTGTTTATCACCCAGAAACAAAAAAAAACTATAGTTCTATTTAAAAAAAAATAAAAATAGTTGCAAGTGAAAACAAAGGCTTGTCCTTTTATGACCCATATCCTTCCCTTAAGGCTAAAAAAAGGTGACTGTGTTTAAAATGTGCATGCTGAATCAGTTGCTGTCATAGAATACGCAAGGACTTAGAGGAGAACATCACTGACAGTGACTGAGAATGTTGTTTCACAGAAGCAGCCACACCTGAACCTGTGTGTGTCATCAACTTCTCAAGGTCGGCACGAAGGCCTCATGTCAACAGCAATACTTTCATTCAAGGTCCCAAACATGCACACTGATTAATTGGAGAGGGCACCCAGCAGACTCGCAGCTGCAGCAGGGAGAGGTGTGTTTGTTTTTTTGCAATGCCAGGATTTGTCAAATAAAATAAGGGCCCAGAATAAAAACAAAATTATGTTTGAGCGTCATTTTTTAAATTTCCAACAGGGGGGTTTGGAAAACTCATCCCAGCAAATCCCCACATGGCTCAACAGAACTGAAGGTTCAGTGGGTGCCCGGTCCTATGACCGGGCCAGCTTCTTCTTTGACACCCATGAACTTGAGAACGGATGTCAGCAAGCTACCGGCCACTGGAGGACAAAGGCTGGCCCTGCAGGTGTGATGAGGCCTGGCCACAAGGATCCACTGTAGCGCGATGAGGAGAAGCAATCCCTGCTGGCATTGCCTCCTTAACCCAATGCGACCCTCCCTGCGCAACCCCCAGCCAAGACTGGCGATTTCACACAGCTATGGGTGGTGAAGGTAGTATAACCCTCAACTGACCAACCACAAGACTGCTTCCAAGCCCCTGAGATCCTGTTAAAAGACCGGCCTACCTCATTTTCTTTAGTTCCAACGGCTGGGCCAGTCCGCCTCACACTCCATCACAATCCCAGGGCTCCAGCTACTAGTCCTGCTTAACTCTTAATCCTTCAAACCGAGCCCTCAGTCCTCCCCTCTAACCCCCAGCCCCCCACATCAACGGTTAATTCTTTTTTTTTTTTTTTTTTTTAGCATTCTTGTACACAAGTGCTAATTACTTCTTGGCTGCCACATAAATCTGGCCCCAAACTTTTATGCAGTGCACGGCCAGTTTTTATTGCCAAAGCGGCATTGTTAAGGAATAATTGGTGGACAGTCACAGCTGCGGGCCCTCCCCGGATGTTTATTAATGATCGGCGAGCCGTCGCTGTTGAGACAATGGGAGCCTGGAGGGCTGGGGGGGAACAATGGGAGCACAGGTGCACACTCCCTCTGCTTACAAACCCAGGCCAGGCTTCATTAGAGTCTGGCTGGAGCTGCAAAGGGCCATAGCTCCAGCTCATGGTAGTCCCTTCATTGTTTTATTCCTATTAACTTTACATGGGTAGTACAGAATAAGTAGGGTAGAACAGTGAAAGTATTTGTTGCAGGGCAGTGTAGGTGTATAACGCTGAGGTGGCATAGCACAGTCTACAAGGATCCACAAGTGGGTATAGAGGGCACCAGGGAACAGGTCTGCGAGATTTAAAGTTGTCAGAAGCACTTTCTACTTTGCTCGAGTGAAGCTGAGGGAGGCTGTCAAGTGAGTGCAAGACTCCTTCCTTTCTAACAGAACAGTGCAGAGGGAGGCTGTGTGGTCCAGTGGTTAAAGAAATAGGCTCATAACTAGCATGTACATAGTTCAATTCCCAGCTCAGCCACACACTCAGTGTGGGACCCTAAGCACATTAATTAATTTCTTTGTGCTCTGTCTTTTGGGTGAGACATTGTTGTAAGTGACTCTGCAACTGATGCATAGTTCACACACATACTAGTCTCGTATCTTGTAAAGCACTTTGTGATGGTGGTCCACTATGAAAATCGCTATATAAAGATTATTATACACTCACACTTGTTTTTATCACTGGTTTCTAACTTCATATCACTCTGTGTTTAGACGGATAGCTGTGAATCAGTGAAGCGTAGAGAGTTTTTCAAAAGGCACTGGCAGTAAGAGTCAATTTGCTGGTAGGCGAGGCTCTGCACAGCAGGTGCTGGCTGCATTGTAGAATGGCACGAGTGCCAATCATTTCCCCAATTTACACCTCCATGGAGAGAGGCTACGACTGCAGTTTAACAGTTATGCTCTCCCCTCACTGTGTGCATGCGTGCATGCGTGTGTGTGTGCGCGAGTGTGTGTGTGCCTGTGTGTGCATGTGCATGTGTGCTTGCGTGCGTGCATGTGTGTGCATGTGTGTGTGTATGTGTGCGTGTGTGTGCATGCGTATGCGTGTGTGTGTGTGTGCGTGTGTGCATGTTTGTGTGTGCATGTGTGTGTGTGCATGTATGTGTGTGCGTGTGTGTGCGTGTATGTCAAGTCTATGACTAGCATTTTAAGCACTTACTGTACTTCAGAACTTTGAAAACTTGCAATGCACCAATAGCTTCAATTGTTTATATCTATGTGTGTATATGTAACAGGTGTTAGAGAATGCTGACCCCTGTTGGACAAATTGGGTAAAATTGAGACTGTTGGTTACGCACAGAACTAATGAAACATACAGTACAAGCTAGCTCACTGAAATGAAGGAGGGGCTGAAGTTTATCCTGTTTCTTGAAATCTATCAGTCAGTTCCAACTTTTCAATTTCTCTAGTATTGTACTTGCTTGAATCTATACATGATTCTATTTAATATTTCTATGTGTCTTTCACATGCCATCATTGGAGACCTTCATTAAAACACTTAACTCAAAATATAAAAAATGAATAAATAAAATGTGTAAATATTTTACAATAATGACCAACTGCACAAGAACATCTATTTACACCAATGCCACCTGCTGTCCATTGAATGCATTACATCTCATCTTGGGGATTTGTTCACAAATTAAAGCCCTGCCGTTCTCCCTGTTCTGTGGCACATGTACTGTATATTGAATCAAGGGCTTATGTAATATCCAATACCTTTGTGCACTTTATCATTTATTTTTCAAAGGTTTTTAGCAGGGCTTATCAAAGGTATTTTTTCTATGCACGGTGGCATGACTGTGACTGTCGTATAAGGCCCACACCATTGCAGTAAATGAACTGGCTACTAACCATTCAATTTGACAGGCAGTATAATTTCTATTCTTCCCTGGGATTCTGCTCTTAACCACCGCAGGGCAGTTCTTTTACATGGTTTCAGTTTGCAGGCACAGTGTATCTAGTTTCATAGAGACGCACTCTATAAAGGCTATTAAAAAGATTTTAACAAGCCCTCCATTCATCACTGACACCCCTTATGTATCAGTCCCACTGTCCCCAGGGCCTCATGTCCAAAGAGTGTGTGAGTGTCTGTGTGTGTGAGAGATTAATACACAGTTTACCTCACAACTGGCATGCATGATTCTGCAGGAAACCCTGCTTGTTAGGTGTCTGATCTCCGTCTTGCAGGCACAGCCACCCAGCTACGCACTCTCAGCTACTCCTCCCTGCAGGGGTGTGCTTTTCAGTAATGAGCCCCTTTGCTTTGCGGTCTAATTGATTACATTGGAGCAAAATGGGATTTTTAATTAAAGCATTGTATGAGCCTGGGAGAAATTGGATCGATTTATAGAACAAATAAAATTGCTTCAAAGTTATCATTGGACCATTAGCAAACATTTCAAATCCTCAAATTAAAATGTGATTCACAGCCTGGATTCCTGTCTTACATTACAGAAAACATGCTTCCTACTAAATCCTACTAAAAATCTAAAAGAAGCATACCCTTGGTAAACATATATATTATAAGGGGTCTCCATATCATGGGTCCCTACACATGGTAATTGCATTGAGCTTGTCTGGTGAAATGCATCATTAAGCTGACAGGCTTTCGGTCCAGTCCAGTACTGGCCCATGTCCTGGCTATCTAATTAAAATGATCCTGTGGTCAGCAGAGACTTATGGGAAGTCCCCCGTGCAGCTATGGATCGTCCAGATTCCAGAGCGAGGTTTGATAAAAGCTGCAATTGCCAAGCCATTGATTTCCACTGGGGTCCGAGGCAAGCGATTAGTTAGCAACGTGTCTGCTCTGGAGATCCAGCTGGCCCTGACTGACAGAGTGAGGCACAGTGAAACAATAACGCCGGCGGTGAGCCTGATTGCCAAATCACTGCGTGTGTATGGGTTACCACGAAATATAAGAAACACATGTTTTATAATTATTAAAAATATAGGCTATATCCACAAACCACCATGCTAAATCAACAGCATTTAATGTTTTTCTCATAAAGGAAACAACATGTTTCTGTTAAAATGCTTAAAGGTTAATATAAGAGATCCAATGTACACTGCAGTTTTTCCTGCCGGTTCTGTAACATTACCAGTGGCCCTATACAGAGATGGAAAGAAGACCCCATTGCATAGCAGTGTCAACAACTCCTGGTTTTACAAGTACAGATAACAAGCTCAGGTGTGTCGTACTAAATGCATTGTAAAACAAGAAGACTTATTTCCATCCCTGCTAGAAGTACATTTATGTGAAAATATATATTTGATTGTAATATATTTTAATCAAATTAAATATAGGATTAGTGTTTGAGCACAGGTGCATCATTTCACCTGTATGTGTGTAGCAGTGATTCTTTTGGAACCTTTATAGTTTAAAAAAAAAATTATAACAGAAATAAAAAAAATGTAAAAATTAATTTTAGGTCATTTTTAATAATCAACGATACTAAAACTATGATGATGGAAATGAAATGTATTATAGAGCTAAGTATTTCCGATACGCTGGTAATTAGACAACTGGAACAGACCCAAAAGCATTTTTACATTCAGCAGATCAGGCATAAATATCGAGTTCTCAAGCAACATTATTATGATCCTGTACAGTATTTAATTGGAAACAAAACAAAGACGACTGTGTCTGACTTGACATGAATTTACCAAACTCTGTGTGGATTTATAACAGAGGCAAGGTGTTTGTGTACACTGCTGCGAGCATCTCAAATTAGGTCTTCCCTCACTGAAGTCTCAGCTTGACTACTTAAATCATGACATATAACTTATACAGTATATGAAGTATTACCAGTCCCTCTGAGCCAGTCAAAACTTTTCACTTCCATTCCTGCACGCTACTTCTAATTAATTTACCATGAAGTGGTGTGCACAGAAAGTAATACATACATCACTGAAAAACAATGTGCCAGGCACAAGCAAATTCTTACAGGATACAACTTAAAACTGTTAACAAAATAAATATGATCCATTCGTGGTTTTACTACGAGTTTAATAAGACACACCTGGGTTTGTTATCTTTACAGTGAGGCTAATCAAGCTTGTAAAAAAAACTAGGAATGAGTGAAACTGCTATGCAATAGGAGTCTTGTTTCCATCCCTGATATACAATACATCTATACAGTTGTGCCTGTCTCGTTGTATAAAGCCATCTTCTTGTATCCAAGTGCTGCATACGAGACAACAGCCTCTTGTTACCAGAGATCATTGTAGAGATGTACAGAATAATTAATAAACAAATATCAACAGGAACAGATCTGGGATAAATAAATACAGAAGAATAAAGGAATAGGGTGTCTGGCTCTTGTTATAGACACAGCAGCTTAAAAAGAAGCCTCTTCTCTCCAGTAGATAGCAGGTTTTCTGTATAGGTGTCTGAACTGCGGTGTGTTCTGTCAGTGCTCCAGTAATGTTTGGGGTCCTGGCCCTGTGGTGTCCTGTTTGTGTAATAACATTCTCGCTGACAGCCATGGCAACACAGTGACGCCCCAGAGCTGTCTCTCCCACACAGCTGTTTAAAAACTGAGCGATGGCTCCAGTTGTGAGGCTGCCTCGTTCCTCTTCTAGAAACACCGTCATGCTAGCCTGGCCTCTTGCTGCCTGACAGCTGTGTCTGTGTGTTTTTACACACATCCTCATTTTTAAACTATCTATCATGCTCGCGCCAGTGGGGCCTTTAAACTGTGCAATTGGCACTTTCTCAGCTGCTGAGCTGGAAAAGCCAGGATTGCAGGAGATAAAATTGTGGATCTGCGCTCTTCAAGTGAGCCGCAAAGCCACCGATAGTTAAACAACTTGACGCTCTTTATAACTCACAGCTCAGTAGCTTTCGTTTGAGTTGGCTTTTTCTCCCTCACTGATGTTTGGTGTATCTTCAACCCATCTTGGAAAAAGAGCTGGGCGGCACACGGGTTAATGTGCACTTAGCCTTTCTCGACTGGGTAGAAAATGTGCCACAAAGCAAGTCTAGACTTTATACACTGCTTATACCTACTTCATTAAACTAATGTCTGGAAAACTAAACACTGTACTGAGAAATGATGACGCTGTTGTAAAAAATGTAATAATAAAATAAATTTTAAAAACCCATAATATCTAGCAGCTGGGCAGCTTTTACAGGCCATGGATTAGATGAGCCCAGACTGAACTGCTTCCCCGCTCCTTAGAGCAGTGGTGTCCAATCATTTCACTTCAGGGATAATAGGTAAAATGATAGAATTAAAAAAAAATTGGGTCTGGATGGAGGCATTGGTTCAATTAAACAATTTAGAATAGCACAGGAACAAAGACCAGGAATGAAAGGGCAAACTCTGGCCACCTCTGCCTTAACGGTTGGAATCTCCAGGGCAGGTCTGAGGTCTGCTTATAGGGAGGCTCAGAATGACACTGCTTGTGGTTTTATTTGCTCTGTGGATAGGAAGGAAGAATAATTCTGAATAAATACAGCCTGAATATGTAAGAAGACTATTTGAATACAAGAGGCCTCTCACTGCAACACTGCCACTGGTCAAAGGTAATAAGAATATTCCATGGCTGGACTGATTTCATTGTGAATGTACAGTATGTCTGATGATTTCACTCTGGTTTGAAAAACACAGTCAGCAACTCACTACATGACATATGGCGGCTGACTTGGCATTTGGGTGTTGGAGAGTGGAACACCCTAGAAAAAAACCAAAAACAACAAAAAAAACAACAACATTAGAAAAACGATGTTTGCTGTCATCGACTTCTTACCTCAGCTGAATTTTGCTTTGGAACTCTGTCAAGGGCGCGATTTCTCAGACGGCAAAGTGTTGTGACGCCTTGGCGCACAATCTGTGCCGCCTGCAATGAGAAGCACTGTGACCTGTCACTCTCACCGAGAAACGGAACAGAGTTTAAAACACCCAGCCAGTCGAGAGAACTAATTACTTTTACAAAACGGCAACAGTTTGGCTTCCAGGATCAAGTCATTTCCAGCACGCAGCTTTCACGCCGATCTAAAATTGAGCGTGCATCATTTTCTGCAGTGATCTATGCTGGGTGAAGTGCAAGAGTATTTTGAAATTCAGGTGGACACTGGGGTGTTCATTTTGAATTTGGAGATGAGTGGGGTTACATGTGGCATTTTATAGAGATATTAACAGGCTCCAGCTAGCCCTAACTTGATGCAAATAGGTTAGCAATAGTGTACATTTACACGATACAAATATAAGAAAACCATTCAAAGGTATATAAAACTATAAAAGTTATCACACTGGATACCAACATATTCAGCTATACAATGCATCAGGTAGCACACATATTCCCTGCTCTCTGTGCATTAATGGCAATGACTTATTTAAAGTATCTCAGAATTTTCTGAGTAAAACTGCAAGTGTGTTGTCGAGTTCTCTTTCGCCACCAGAGGGCGATGTGATTCCAGCTGACTGCAGCCTGTGTCTGTGCTGCTTGCAAGCTTGTTTGTATGTTTTGCGTGTTTAGTTAATTCGAGGACGCGGAGGTGCACCCTATGCCCTAATTAAACTCACAATCTTGCTTTAAAATTTAATGAGGAATTGATCACTCATGAGTGATGCCGTTGTCTGCCCAGATGTGTAACCTCCTCAGCTGGGAATATTAAAAGTATAATTGGTGTCCAGTGAACCTGCTTGTGAAGAGGTCAAGCAACAGACAAGAGAATTAGAGAGTCTCTTAACAATGGGATCTAAGGTAACCAGCCTGCTCAATATTTTAACAAGTTTGCTGGTAATTTTGAGCATACATGGTCATGTGGAAAAACACTATTGAAGAATATTTTATAGAATATATATATATAGCTGGAACAAATACATTCTATATTTCTGATAACATTTTACAAGAAACCCATGATATTGTCAACATGGGCATACTGTATAAGGTAACTTCAAAATGTAATCCATATGATCCTCTGCACTTTTAAATCCTCAAGCCCTGCTAATAGTATGGCATTCATTTTGCCATAATGTTAAATAGTTGACTCCCACAAATGTGCACAGAAATGTAAGCATCAAAATAAAGCCGTACAGTATTACAGGATTTAATTGTAATGCAAAATGTACACTTATCGACAAACCAACATTTGGGGCTATCCCACAATGCTTTGTCATGAACATAAGGAACTAGAACAGCTTTGAATGGAAACTGAACTTGGGATCATGATTAAAACAGGCTGAGAAACATCATCAAGTTGAAATCCAGCAGTGACGTTGCCAATCACACCCACTAAACCAGGGTGGCTCTGTAGAAGCGTGCTCTTAGGTAGCCGATCCACACGCTATTACTATAAACAGCAGTGAAAATAATTGGAGTTTATTGGCAAATTCTGGGCTAGTTAAAGGATGACAGTGTGCTAGCTCCACTGTAGTAAAGTTTCCATCCTGAACACTTTCTTCTGTTTACAATAACAAATGCCCCGTTACTGTGGCAATGAGCACCAATCATATTCTGATGCCTTGACTCTTGTTCAGTAAGCTGTGCATGTTAACTGTTTATCTAATACAATGGTCACTTCACAGGATACATATTAAAGACAGGTGTCTGCTGGTTCCAGCACCAGGAGTCAGATCTGCTGTACATTGCTGGGTTTGGAAGCAGGGAGAGCTCAGGGAGCAATGGTATCCATACGGAACTCTCCAGATGCTTCAAGCTGAACCCAGCACCTGGGATACACTGGGCCTTCTGTAGCTACTCTACTGCAGTTTGTACAGATCATGTATCCTGTCGGGGGATTCAGTTGTGTCATTTTTTATGCATTTGTGATCGGAGAAACCATTTAAACTGAAAATAAAATAATAATATTAAGAATGTTAGTATTTTCCATAGGTAATAATGGAAATTAGGCAACATTATTGTGTTTTTGGAACATCAAATGAATTATCCAGGAAACAAAAACTGCTCTATTGCAACTAAAAAAATAAAAATAAAATAAGCTGCAACATTAAAATCTAAATAAATATAATCCCTATTGTTCTTTCAATTTGTGGGATAAGGACAGGTTTAATTAAAACCTACATTAATCATGTGTTTTATGATCCAGCAACACAATGCAAATGAAGGTTTTGGGTGTTGCCGTCGCTCTCCTATGACAGCCGCCCTCTGAGGTTTATCAAGGCATTGCAGTTGTGACACTGGAATGGTTTTGATGTACTAAAACAATGTCTAAACCGTGGCGGTTCTGGCTGCCACTGGTGTTTAAATCATTCAAACACGATCCTGTAGCATTAGTAGTTAACGTCGCTGCGTTGGATAGTAATGTTTGGATATTAAGTGTTATGTGTTTAGGACCTTCCCCTCTGGGGCCTGTCTCTGATGGAGCCAGGGACTAATGTCTTTTCCCATGGAGTGTGCTTTGCTTTGGGTACAATTTTGGTTCATTTTTGTTTGTGCAGGTGTTTACACCAGGCCCTTATCAGACACGTTTTATAAGTTATGCGCTAAACGCATACTTTTTAAAAAGAAAAAAAAAAGTGTGGGAAAATGCACACACACACACACACACACACACACACACACACACACACACACACACACACACACACACACAGGCCCCTATTTATAAGCCCCTATTTACGCTGTTTGTTCCATGAAAATCACAAACGGAAAGTTGCAAAACTGGTTAAAAAATAAGTAAATAAATAAAATAAATCCGGTGGACATCCGTCTTTAAAATGAATCCTGTGAGTGGATTTCGGACAACAAGTTTGAGAACATGACCAGTGTGTTTTTTTGGTAACACTTTACATTAAGTTTATCTGATTACTAGTTACTTAGTAAATACATGTGCACTTATACATAATTACTATGCATAGTTTCACTGTACTTAATGTGTCAATCTTTTTGCACGATATATGTACACAATTGTGTCAGAAAGGGGTTAGAATTAGGGTTAGGGTTAGGGTTAGGGTTAGGGTTAGGGTGAGGGTTATATTGTGCAAACCGATTTACACATGAACTACCTTGTACCTATACATTATAACACTGTCATTATGTTTAAGTACACATGTATTTAAATATACAGTAATTAGAGACACTTGCTATAAAGTGTTATCTTATTTGCTTGTGAACCACAGATTAACCTCTACACTTGTTTTATACTCAGTTCTTCACAGGGTGCCCTGGATCTTTCTCTGCTTTGAATTCAAAAGCCATCATCACGTTATCACCACCCCAAGTGATAACCAAAACCCAAGCGGAGCTGAATGAAAGCAAGACCCTCCATTTAGAATTTTAAAAACAAAAGGCTTAAGAGAATTTTGAGGTCTCCCAGCAAGAGACTGATAACAAAAAATCTCCAGCTGGCAGGAAAATGAAAGCTGTCTTGGGGCAGGGCTGTTGCTGAATGCAGTTCAACTCCTACCATTCCTGTTGCCTCTTGACTACAGTTTGCCTGGACTGTGCCACAGACAAACTTTAGGGAAAAATAAACAAGAAACCGAGTACGAGTGGAGATATCAAAATGGAGGAGGGTGATACACCAGGCCTACATTAATTAAGTCCTGGACGACTGTAAACAACTCACTCGTTCTGTTTTTCTTTATGTATTATTATTCACTGCCTGAAGATAATTCATTACAGCATCAACAGCCCTCCTTCCTCCCCCCATTATTTTCATGTGAAGAAACCCCCCCCGCCCCACTCCAGCCACCATCAATATTTCATAAACTTACAGTGACAAATTTATTTTAATGTGCTTTCTGCGCCAATGTGGAGATTGATAGGGCGATCAGGAATATGGCACGCTTGTGAGAGGGCTCGTAACGGAGAGCTTTACCGCATACATTAGTCAAAGAGAGACGGCTGTGTGTGTGGGGGTGGGGTGAGGTGGCTGGGCTCCGTGAATCCGGGGAGTAAATTTATCATAGTTATGGCTTTTTCAGGCATCCGTTTTCCCATGGCCGTTGACAAGGACTATCTGCATGGCCTCACTATTGATTGACTGCCTGGTCTCGTTTCAAATGGGCTTGGTTAGGCGCTTAGACACTTCTCTCTGATCAAATTAAGGTGTACTGCCGTAATTGTTATTTAAAAAGGCAGAGGATGACTCTTCTCTGTTCCAAAATGCCTGGTTGATGTGTTGAAGTGCAGGTGTGTTCAGTAATTGTTCTGTTAAACAGGACTCAGTTCTTCAGCATGACAGGTGGTCAGCCATGTACAGCTAGGAGAGCAGGCTTCAAATATAAAAGGATGTAGCGTTATCCATTACACTACAACACAAGTCAAATAAAGCTTTCTGCTGAGTTTGTAGAGTGCTTAGACTGCACTAAAGGGGAGCCTGTCTCCTTTCTCTAGCAGGAGAGCTGCACCGTAGAAGCAAGTGGCTAGCTCTGCTATTCATGAGTTAACTTATATAACTGCATTTCGAATTTGTCGTGAATGGGTGCATTTCAAATTCAGCCAAAGCCAATATCAAAGCCTTATTTGGTTGACAACAAAATGATCAAAGTGAAGAATACTTATTAGAAATGGAAATAGTCAATAATGGGTAATGTGATGGTGGCACTGCAGCTGGGAACTTTTAAGTGACAAGTAACATGCAGAGTTTTCATTGAATACTCCAGGTTATCATTCGAATCATAGGCATCAGATGGCTGGCCCACACTAAACCACACTATATAAACTTCTTATCCTGGCTTTATTATATAACCAACAAAACATCACTGAGGTGAAATCAACATGTTTGATTGATGTCCTGGGACCAGTTCCACTGGTCATGTATATTAAGAATTACTAAGGTATTAAAAATAAATCTCAGCTGACCCTAGAATAATTAGCCCAAGTATCAGCAAGGAAGGATGTGTAGATTCCTCCCCCAAGTACAGCACTACGATTATGGTTAGACAATTCGAGTGAAATTGACCTTCCAACACAAGTAGTGATTACATTGCAATGGTAACTTTAAAAACATTGGCATTGAAATAAACTATCAAGAGAAGCAAGACATATTCAGTAAAGGACCCAGAGATAATAATGCTGCTTCTGCAGATACCAGGTAAGAAAATTGATTTTAAAACCACACATCAAACAGTCCAGCTCGCTTCCCAGATGAATCTGAGAATGAATCTTCCGTTCTACCTTAAACCGCGTTTTGACAGAAATTTACAGCTGAAGCCATCAATCCTCTCTGCCTATTATCTTGTATAAAACACATCTCAATACCAGGCATCTAGTTAGTGCACTTTTTCAAAATTAATAAAACTCCTGCTCGGGGAGCCAGCGCGTGGCTGAATTATTGATGGGGTTGTGTCTGCGAAAAATAGAAGTTGGAGCCATTAAAAGTACAAATTATGAACTGTGCTAAATGACGCCTTTTATTCATAAAATAAATTAAAGCTTGTCCATGGTGTTATTTTTCTTATGTATTTATACTGGGTTTAGAAGCCCGTGTCAATTACTCCAACAGTAGATGATTAACAGGTTCACAGACAGACAGACAGACAGACAAGGAGCACTTCGTCTGCAATGCTGTCAGTCTCTCGCCTATTAAAGATTTTGCACCCTTACCACTGCTGTTCAGTTTGTAGCACAGATAAGGCACACATTCTGGAGCTCAGATCTAAGGAAACAAAATGATCGTAAAAAAGTATTACATCTTAAAGTAAATAGCCTCCCTGTAATTAATTTTCCCTTAGCTTGCGTTCCACTTGCCAGCAAAAGTATCACTTTCAGAACACAGCGATGTGTCAGTTTCACTTCTTTAATCATGAAAAAAAGCACAAATTAATACAATTAAAGAAGGAAGGAGGGGTGTAAGTGACAGGGTTCCTGGTGCCTTCTTGTTTAGTCGAGGGGTGCAAGCCACCATTTAATCATGCAACAAATGAAATTATATTATTTTGACACGGAGCCAGATGGCAAGGCATCGCTCGTCTTCAGTGTGAAGAGTGATAGAGAGAGAGTGAGGGAAAATTAATTTGAACAGTGTGAAATCTGCATATGCTGGAGTTTGAGTCAGCGAGATGGTGCGTGCGAGTAACAAGACAGGAGCTGTGTAAAACGTCAATCATTACCCCCACCCCCCCCCCCCCCCCCCCCCCCCCCCCCCCCCCAGACAGGAACAAGAAATGCTGGATGAAAAAAAGAAGTTGAAAGATGATTTGGGTGATCTTTAATAATTCATATGTAACACCTTATGCCAGCTTCTGCTGAGCAGAACTCTGTAGCCTCTGAACTTCAGGCCCTATAAAACTCCTCAGTAATAATTTTAGAAAACATAATGGCTCCTCAGCAGCACAAAGTTCAGCCAGTACATTAAACTGAAAGTGAAAACTAAAGAGAATCAAAACAAAGTCCGCCCGTTTTAACTGATACTTTTATAGCCCAATATACATTAAAAAAAGCACATGTCAAACCAAATGCAAATGAGAGCACTCAGTGCGTTCATATGGAAAGTCACTATCCCTGCCAGACTTTAATCATTTCTGGTACGATTTTTAGTGCCCATCTTTACTGCTGTGCACGACTCAGTTAATAAGTAATAGGCTTTCTTCAGTTATTAAAGATTTGAATATGAAATGTCAAACCACAACCACAGGCATACTAGGCATTGTTTACAGTGCTCTTTGCTACACTGCTAGAAGTGCAGTTAGGACCTGCAGTGGCTTTTTAGAATAAACAATTACAAGACTTTGTTACAGAAAGCGAAGGGTCTGCAGCACTGTTGCATGCACTTACACAAACCAAAAGGCAAGGAATTTACTATTAAGACTAATTAGACTTACAACCATACTGCTAATGCCATAATGAAGTCAGTTAGCCACTTTGTGATTGGATGGGTTTAGAGGTGTCCCTGTAAAAAACAGCTTTCTGCCTATATTATAAAAAATAACCCCAGTTTGGTGCCGCTGCCTACCAAGAGCCATTGATGCACAGTAGTGCTGCACGAACTGATAACTCCATCATTCGGATCAGACTCAGAAATCAGGCGCTGGCAACCAGGTTTGGGTCACTGTTGTTGATTGGACAAATCACCTGCCTGGAATTGTGATGACCAATCCAGGCAGCTGTATCTTCTCGTGTTTCACTTGGAATGGTAAATTAGCCTGATCCACACCAATGACCCTCACCTATGGAGAGCTTGATCCAAAGAATCGGTTTGTGCAGCTCTGAAAAGCAGCACCGCAGAGAGGCCTCATGACCGTCTGTACCTCTTCTAAATCGCATGATTTTCATTTTTATTTACTGTGCCTGTTACCCGAGTGCTGGCAGTGGAGACAAGATCTTGACTGCCTGAGCTGAAAAAACAGTTCAGCTAACTCAGATCAGCAGATAATCGCTAACCCTAACCAAACGAAACCTTTCCCCATGCCTCTGTACGGATTGAAGAGTGCCCCGATCAAGCTAATCAGATAGCTTATAGAAGCTTCTCTTCCTGTCTCCAGTATCTGGCGGGGGTATTAGCAAACGGTTGGTTTGCACCAGCAATACCCAGCAGTGTTTAGAAGAGGGGAGAGAGAGAGAGAGAGAGAGAGAGAGAGAGAGAGAGAGAGAGAGAGAGAGAGAGAGAGAGAGAGAGAGAGAGAGAGAGAGCCGAGTCAGCAGCACACGGTGCTTAATCGGCTCTCCTCATCTGTTAATGAAGTTAATGAAGAAGGTGACAAAATGAAATGCGCTGAGATGTGAAAAGTTCCACCACACTGCATTGGCTTCTGTTCCCATTCTCTCTGCACTTCTCTGTTTCCTAAAGTGCGCTGCTGCGCTGATCAAGGTGAAGAATTGAGAAAGAATCTGTACCTCTGTCCAGGTGGAAATTGAATGCATACTGCATGCCCCAGAGCCAGACATATGTATCTATATGCACATATGTGCAGAAGAGCTTGGAGGGACTGTCTCAAGTGTGTGATTACACAGCTATTCACCCTGATCACTGGTGGTTGAAGTGTTTTTTCTGCTTTTTTCAATGGAAATTAGTTTAGATCTGGATTAATTTAGATTTGGATCTTGAGTATTTAAATTGGGAACCATGATTAGAATTGAGTTAATAAGCCCTCCCCGCTCCCCAAGCATTCCTGCCCTGCAACATTTTGTCCCCCTCAGCCACAGGCAGCCCGCTGGCCCCTAGGCTTCGGGCTGGAACTCATGGCTCGCTCCTGCTGCTGGATTGTTAGCAGATGACAAACCCAGTTAATCTAATGAGTGGAGTGAAGGATTTTCACACCATTCTGCTGTTTAATCAACTGTGTAAAGTGTAATATCTATCTTTCAATTTTATCCCATTAGGCAAGACAAGATTTTGATTAGCCGTTTAATCTAGGGAGATTGAGACATTAGAGTGGAGGAGTAATATAAAACTAACTACATCCTGGTGACCGGAGATGGAGGCGTGTGGGAGGGGGGGAACCCACAAGAATTTATGAATGGAGACACTACTAGAAGAAGCAGAAGCCATAAAAAATAAATAAATAAATAAAAGCATCACAGTGCAGGTCATTTTTTATGCCAGTGTCCTTTTCTTTCATTCTGTGTGCATGTAATTGTGTTCTTCATTAGAGTACAGAATACCACCTGTCTACAATGAGCACCTCAATGAATGGCCATGAAGACACACTTCACTGTTTTGAATTACTTTAGTTTTAGACAGGGATGATTTAGGTAAAATGATGCCAACTGATAAAAAAAACAAACAATAATGGAGCTTTGACATTTTTTATGACAAGCCTAATAACACCATGTAACAAATTTTTGTTTTTTTGTTCCTGGGTAGTAAGTGTTATTTCCTAATTGCTTATGCCTCAAAAGTATAGAAAATGGCTATTATTCCCCACAAACTTTGCTTTTGTGACCAGGACAGTGATATTTCAAAATATCACTATTTCCAATGGGAAAACAGGCAAATGTGTGTCTTTTTGTTCACATAAAGTCAGAAAAAAACAACATATGAATCAAAATTAACATGTATTTATACTAAAGTAATAAAAAAATGACTACAAAAGATTTAGAAGTGAGTAGTTTTTTGAGATTTACGATTATACTGTAAATTACTAGTAAAATAAATATACAAACAAAACTGACTACACAGACAAACACGGCGAGATGGTATTTCTATAACTATTATTATTATTATTATTATTATTATTATTATTATTATTATTATTAATTCTCTCCTCTCCACACCCGTTCTCCACTCACCAAACACACAACCCCGAGTGAGTGAAAACATGCTGCTTTTATACAGCTGTACCGGGACTCGATTGCTAATCAATCATTCAATTGGAGTCTCGGTACAACTGCATGTGAATGCAATTCCCTGTGGTCACATATTACTACATTTTACTTGCATGTGAAGTGCTGTGCAATCCTCGTGCCTAAATACAAATATACATTTTAAACACTTGTGCTCATAACCCATATTATATCCCATGTAACAATGACTATACACCAACATTAACACACACCACGCAACATACAACACAGAAATACACAGGAGAGGGGCAACATTGCCACAATGCTGCATTCAGTTTTTATTTTTAATCAATAAAATAATGTAATTGATCGTAACGAAATCCAATCTTTATGCACAACACCTGAAAATAAACCCAGTGCACCATTGAACATTTCTTTTTTTGACTTGCCCTACATCCCGACTCGAATCCCTTGACACAGCCCTGCCTGGGTGCCAGGAGACTCCTCTGCCCTTTTCCTTGTATGCTTGATAAATTGATTCCTCATCAGCTTTCCAGCCCTGTGCTGCACTAACCCCTTTCTAGCCCTCTCTCTGCCTCCTCAACAAGCAGTTTCATACGCAAGCATATTAGCTGCACGTTTAGAGGGGTGAATTTCACTTGATGAAGAGCAGGTGGACAGCTTGAAATGAGTCATTACTGCAGGGAAACCGACTCATTTCACTTGCCTTTGAATTTACTATACAGTGAACACTCAGTGCTTTGCCACCATTCCCAGGCCATCACACGTGTCGGTCTTTCTCATGATATCAAATTGGTTCCCCAGCAGGGACAATGACATTACATTGATGTGTTTAAGTGTGCTAGCTGAATTTCAGCTTATGACTGATAATCCCTGCTACTTATTAACTCTCTGCATGGCCACAACCCTAAATGCTGGGGCTAAAGCACATACTTTAAAAGTTTTGCTTTCTGAGTGCTTTTAGATACAAAGCCTGTTTTTATGCAGTGACTATTGCTGTGGCGAAAGTCACACATTGAGATCCGCTCACTGACATATAGTCACAGACACAAACAGAGAAAGTCCTGGAGCTCAGTTCTCCTCACAGGAACCAGCTGCAGGGAAGTCTGAAGCACCCCTCCATCCTGCCCCAGTCATTCCCACACCGACTGATGGCACAGTGGATGCAGGCCGGCTCGTAGCAGGATAACGTAGAGATGCTGCCAGCCCTAGTGCTCCCCTGGCGTCTGGCTTCTGCAGGCCGGAAATGGCTCTGTTCCCTCTGCCCCCTCTGCTTTCCTGGTTGCTTCATGGGCGGGCTGCACACGTCCACCTTCTCTTGAGAGACTCTGTCTGTCAATGACCCTTACACTTCCTCTTTTAAAACAATTAGCCACCGTTACCCTCATGATCCCTATGTACAGTACACAGGGTTCCTTGCGCTCTATTAAACAGGGTTAAAAGCCATAATCAGATATTCACTCTTGTCACATCCCCAATGGAACCTACCAGCAGCAGCTACACTTATAATGTAGCTGTGAGTGTAAATCTCACACTTAGAATGTCAATGACAAAGCATTCGAAACGTTTATACCACACCAGAAGCTATATAAACAAATTACATTAATATCATCTTATCTATTTTTTTTGTTTTTAAAATAGATGATTTAATGGCTTTTGTTTGTAAGTGTTCAGTGGCTAACGCTAATCAAGCTCAGAGTGTATTTCCTCTTGCACTCTTTGAATTCACAGAACCCTTATAAATATACATAATTAGTTCTAGGTAGTCCATACATCTCTCTTGACTGCCTATTGTTAGTAGGGGGTGACTCTGATCCCCATGAAACCCCCTGACACTTGGATCAAATTTATTTATGAAAATAATCTTTATTGGGAATGGGTATTGCTTCTAATGGTGTTTTTTGTTTTTTGTAAAACACCTTTACCAATAAATAGATAAACACAGCACAACAGCAAAAAAAAAAAAAAGAATAAATCATTTAATAATTAAACCCAACCTCTTATCCAAGTAGGTGCTCAATCCTATCCTTGCAGTCCATGGCACTCAGCGCTCTCCAGATCCCAGAACGAATTATTCACAAACAAAACCAAATCATTTGCACGCAGTCTCTTTCACTTACACTTAACTATCTTTCTGTTTGGTCATGCTCAACCCTGCTAATTCATTCATTGTCTCAGGTGTATGCTGAAGAACATTTTTTTTTGTTTGTTTTGTTTTTTGCTAGGATTGAGTGTTGCAGGTGCCTATTTCAAACTAGCTTCATAGTCACATAGGAATGTACTATGCTGTTTTTTTCTATAATATGTTGCATACGCTGTGCTGTTTTAAGAAACATCCACATTATATTTCATTTTTAATATTATCATTTTTAAAATTATATTTTAATGTAGATATTTTTCGAATTTATACACAAACACTAAACATTATACACTGTACACTACATAACATACACGTCTTTTTGACTGTAATGTAAATGTTAGGAAGCACTAATTATGTAACATTAGCACTAGTAACTGCTCATCGGTTGTAACCTTAAAAAATGTAGTTCTGAGCCCAAACAACATAATAAAAAGAAAGAATGGGAGAGTTTTTGGAAGGAAACAGCACTTGGCTGTGAACGAGAGGCACTGGCCTGTGCTCCAGTCCCCTCCCCTGGCATGTGATCTGATTTCTGTCCTTTGGTTTAATATGAGGCCTGTAGGGCTCTTCCTTCCTGCTCCATTGTGGTTCTCGGATCAGGGAATCCCTCTGCTTTGACAGTGAAAGCGCTCATGTCCTCTTCCCCTGCCCGGACTCCTAATGACTACTCAGGATGCTTCACTGTCGGGTGAATGGCAGGTCACTATTCATTCAGTAGGCAGCTCATAGGCTTCAGGGCTACAAGGTCACACCTTCCTGCCAGCTTCCATCAAGACGTGAGGGGGCGCTGTGTTCCAAGGTTCAGGGCTAACCTGAAGCTGCTCCGTTTATACTGCAGCAAGGTACACAAGGCACTCTGCCTGCCATCCATGAATGAAATCATCATAATCAATAATTGGAAATCTCAGAAATCCTTCAAATTGCAACCTGATAATGAATTCCAATGGAATATTGGAGGATTAACAACTATTTCATTTATGGATTTAAGTGTTGCTGCAAAATCAGTTGTTCCCTGTTCTAAAAGAGCCTCATGAAACTATTTGCATGAAATACACTAAAGACACTATACCTTTAAGACTAGTAAGCACAAGAGCAGGCAGCAATGGAGGAGTGTGATCTTAATGATGCCAGAAGGGTGGCCTCCACACTTCAGATGAATAACTCTCAATACTATTAATTGAAACAATCACTGTTCATTTAACTAAATCACTTGAATTGCTAAACGAAATTGGAGTGGAAATGTAGGTTTGCCATCCCTTTGCTTTTCTGTGCTGCTCAAAGTGCCTGTCTAACGCGAACGCTTGCAATTTAATCACCCCACAGACAGATGCTGCTGCTGCGGAATGACTCTTGCATTTCTCCAAAAGCAAACCATGCAATTTGAGAGTTTATGGAAAGAGATATCAACCCTGCTTTTATGACCATAAACAGTGCATACCGCCCTGCAGCATATTCCAGCAACTGCTGGTTCAGGGGTGACCAGCAGCAGCAAGGGAATTTAAAGCTTGATGGCTTCTTTCTGGTTGCCCAAACAGCTTATTAATATCCAATAGCTTGCTTAACAGTAAATTGCACTGCAGATGACAAGGTTTACAGTGAAAACCAATGATTATAGAAAGGTCACATAGAGCAGGATTGAGAAACATTGTTGGTGGTGGAAGGGGGGAAATGTAGACACGTGTGGATTAGTAGATGCAGATGCGGGCGGTTAGTTAATTGGGTTTAGTGAATCTGGTCAATTCAGGCGCATGTGTGCTCCTCTCGTGCTGCAGTTTGTAAATGGCACTGTTCAGGGAAGCCTCCAGAGCTCTTTTTAACTGCCTTCCACAACTTTCATCTGATGTAAAATCAAATAAAGTGCTGGAGCAGAACGGAGCAATGACCAAAATAAAAAACGGAGATGCAAGGGGTAGAGGAAGCTAGGTTTTGCCACTCTGGATCACTGAACAACATGATTAAAACAAGCTTCAAATACAATAAGCCAGCACTAAGATGCAACATGGTTTGCACATAGGTATCATGTTATCATATTGGTAAAGTTACTTTAAGGATAGCGATGCCATAATTCTAATTGCATCCTAAATTTAGTTGCTCGCTCCCATAGATTGCATCCTGGGTAGAGGAGACTGACACCCTCAGCAGTATAAACCCCTACAGAAAATCAGAGCAGATTAAGCCACTTGCTCTCATAGCTATCCTGCTAGAAGAAGGGTTTGGATAGCCTTGTTAGCCTGGATTATATGGCCCAATTGGTCTTAAAAAGAAAAGGTGCCAGACCCATTGGAACAGGAACATGATATGGCATGCACTCTGTGGCCAAGCTACCCAGCGTGGGAGGAGTTAATGACAGCAGCAAGAGTAAGCATCCCAAAGGACAATTAAAGCAAAAGTCAATTAAAGCATGTGTAATTGTCCCTGCTGTGCAAGTTGTTAAACAAGATAGGGGTTATTGTCCTCAGAATAAATGGCCTGGAAATCAAGACGCTCCTCTTTTGTTCGGTATGCCTGGCTCTGTCTGCTGGGCTGCTTTGAAAGATTGCGTTTTATTTTTTTGTTTTGTTTGTCATTGTTGTGAAAAAAAAAAAGTGCTGTGTTTGATTGCAGGCAAAAGAATTAAGAGGAGCAAATAAAACGCTGGTTTGTTGCAGCCTTTCTCCCCGCCTGTGTCCTCTGCACTTCACATATTGTGTGGGATTCATGTTCTAAAGCTGCCTGTCACTAAGTTCAGAAACTGATGGCTTTTGGGAGACCGGCAATGGCTGGGAATTGGACTACGCATGTGTGCACGAGTGGTTTATAAAAAAAGAAAAAAAAAAATGTTTTTGCCATTGGAGGTAATGCAGTGGTCTGCTAATGCACATTTATCTTATATGTTTTTAAGTGCAGTGCACTGGATTCCTAAACACAGTTCATAAAATAATTTGCTCATGAATGGTATATTATATATTCAACGCCATCAGTGCTGGCAGTATTAGATCTCCAACAGGGATGGCCAGTATTGATTTAACTGAGACGCAATTGTGTGATGTAATTGCTCTGGGGCAAGCTGGCCTTGCACCGCGAATAGGGAATTCTTGGTTAAATAAAACAGTTGGGAAGGATCACAGATAGTCCCCTGCCCTTTACAATCTAGCTGTAGGGGAAGGGGCACCAACATTAATATACGCCAACCTAAAATCAAGTCTGCTCCATTAAGCAGCACTGTGGTGGATGTGAGGAGGAGAGCATTGCAACATGCATACTTCGTAGATAACAGCATATTTGCACATGCATTCACATACATGATCTCTTTAACAAGTATGCACTGGGGACAGCATCAGCATTTAGATGTGGAGTAACCACCCAACTAAACAACTGGAATACCTAGATAATGAAAGTGCCCCTTTTAAAAAGGTGACAGTGGCAAATGTGCATGCTTATTATGCATTTAGCTTCATTTTATTAATATTACCATGCTTTAAGATGCTGGTATAACAAGTATCTGAGTTAAAATACAAACATAGAGATATTGACAGTGAGGTGACTTTCAGAATGTTCAAGCAAGAACTATCATTACCTGAACTGTCCTAACTGGACTGGTTAACCTGGACCCAAATGGTTTGTTTATCCAGTACTGCATATCATATTAACTGAGTGTTTAAAGTTATGAATGACATACCATTCTGGTGAAATGAAAATAAATCTGCTTATATAAAAGCTGCAAACTATACTATAATTTACCATATTGCTCTTTATTATTCTTCCACTGTGCAATAACACTTCACAGGAAGGGTCTCTACCTACACTGTAATCACACAGTAATTACTTGTGCAGTAACACAATTATAATTACTATGCAAACACACAATTGCATATTTAAATACTTTTAATTACAGTAGATGTTTTTATTTTTTTAACTAAGCATGTTGTTGCATTATAGCTACACAAACATTGTGTATTTACTGTAATATTGCAGTGCAGCTGAAGACACTTGATGTAAAGTGCTACCAGCTGTGCTTTACCACACCTTGCTATTTCCACAATTATACCTCAACTTGTATAAGTGTGTCAGTGCTACAAAACTATTGACAATATGCCAGAGTTAATATGTTCAAAGTTTTGTAATGTTACTGGTCTGTTTATCCTTCTTGCCCTGGAACAAAGAGCTTTGGGCCAAAGTGTTCACCCTGACTCACACACAAACACTCAGGCACAAAGCAAGCTCTCTATCTGGCTTCTCTATTGTTTACAGTGATGGATGTGTTGTTGACTGGCGGTACTGACAGAGGCTGGAGTGATGGGCGAGCTGCAGTTAAAGAAGACTCTCCACTCAGAACCCCTCCCAGTGCAAGCACACCCACTCAAAATATTTCTAGTGTGCTCTCGGCCACCGCGTTCTTCATCAATTTTTATTAAACAAAAGTGCATGCAGATTGATTTTGCAGGAGACTCTTTATTGCGTTTTTATTTCATTCTTTCTTTTTCTTATTCATATTTTCAGTCAGTTTGTTTGAGGTTTTGTAGAAGGGTTTGATTAGTTCAGTTGGAGTTCTGGGCTGTAGTATGGAATGTAATGGGTTTGAATAGCTCAGTGGTTAGAGTGCTGGGCTGCAGTGTGGAAGGTAATGGGTTTGAATAGCTCAGTGGTTAGAGTGCTGGGCTGCAGTGTGAAAGGTAGTGGGTTTGATAAGCTCAGTGGTTAGAGTGCTGGGCTGCAGTGTGGAAGGTAATGGGTTTGAATAGCTCAGTGGTTAGAGTGCTGGGCTGCAGTGTGGAAGGTAGTGGGTTTGAATAGCTCAGTGGTTAGAGTGTTGGGCTGCAGTGTCTGAACAGCCCCATGCAGCAGGACCTCAGTAATGATGCCTGGGCAGAGTGCAGTGGGGTGTTTTGCTAGTTGCCGCAGGCAGTGAGCGACGAGGATGGATGGGGATCAGACACTCTCCTGCTGGGGCTAATGAGACTCCCCGCCGTCCGCTGCTGTCTCTCACTCAGCAGGCTCTTGTTTGCATAGCTCCGGAGTGCGTTAGCAGTGCTTAGAGTTCACTGCATGAGCGCCTGGTAATTGGGTTACTGTGAGCTGTAAATTAGCCTGGATAACCATCAGCAATCCCAAATACGTTGGGCAACCAGATCAGGACAAGGGTGTTGGCGTTGCGATTAGAGCTGAGGGACTGGGAGGCAGTGTGGCACAGTGGTTAAAGATGAGGAACTGGGAGGCAGTGTGGCCTAGAGGTAAAAGCTGAGTGACTGAGTAAAACTGTAAAACTGAGGTATGTGGAAATAATTACTCATTATGACATTGATGAGCTTTTCACAGAAATTTAATCTTCATTGGAAATAAATACATCGGCTTACTATAGTTTTCCACAGGCCAATGCTATATTTTATCTTTGGTAAATGTATTTTACCTTTGGCGAATAATAAAGCAACTTACACAATTGTAAAATGGAATTCCATTGGTTTCCACTTTTTATGGTGTAAGCCTGTCATGAAAATGTGATGTTAGCTGTCTGCAAATGTGATAATTAGTGATAGACAGCCTCATTAATATGCTAAGTAGCAGCAGGTCTCTTTCTTAATTAATAATCACTGATAAGTCTTATTTGCTCTCTTTTTATATAAGTATAATATGTAGGCGAGGCTTAGGCTGGTAGAACTGCCTTGTTTTCAGGGGTCTATGTTCATTGTTGAAGGCCTGGCTCTGGGGTGTGATAAGTACCAATAGAAACTCCTGTACTGGGAAGATCTTTATAATAAGGGTCTGATTATTAACTGCAGAAATAACCAGCGGAACTGTAACTAGAATTAGCCCAGCAAGCTTAATAATTGAATTATATTTGTACAGGCTTTCTTCAAATAGAAACTGTGCAAATGAGTGAGTGTATCTCACCTGTAATGTGATTCCTGTCCTGTCCTGCTCTGACTAAGGTAGTGTTTTTAGTGGATAGAAATGCATCAGAAATGGAAGGGTTACGTTCGACGCGGCTTTCGTGAATGTCCCGTTGATGAATAATAAATGATTTCATATATGTATGTCCTGGAATAAGTTAGTAGATAAGCAGCATGGGAGGATCATTAGAAGGATGTGTTAACCACTCTCACAAAGTCCTTGTTTTCCTGTTGTAACTCAGAACTTGATGACCTTTTACTGCAGAGTGGGTTCACTTGGACACCAGTGTGCTCGCTTGAAGAACTCAGATGCTCTATACCCACTGATTGCCTTATATCATAAGAGGTACAGACACGTCAGGTTGAGATTGCTGAATTCAATACGCAGAACTGATCTTGTTGACATTTTATAAATTATATAATCAGTTAACAACATAATTGTAATCATCTAATTAAATGTATTCATAGTAATTATAATACAAAAAATAAATAAATAAAGAATCCAGGGATCATCAGAAAGTTGTGTATTTTTCCAAATGTATTCAGCATAAAAAAACATAAAATTATTTCTATAATGTCATTGCTTCATTGGTAAATAATATTTCTGGATTCAGTTCAAATGTCCTGTTTTGCACTGATACCTTTGAGAAGCAAGCTCAAAATATAAAAAAGCAAAAAACAAAACACATATTTGATCTCAAACCAAGAAATTTTATCTGCCACTGGGCCGAGGAATCAGAATTTGCCCAGTGTAATTGTATTTGAATTCACACCACTTAGCATAAAGTGTTACCGTATTGCCTTACTTAAGAACCCTATGTTCTGGCACAGCCCCCAGCAGCACAGGCCTGCAGAACACTGCTAACCCTTAGCACGGAGACAGCAATTCAGTATGACAAGGCCATCCATTTGGGAAAGTAAAGTCATTCGTGCTTCATGTGTATCCCTGTTCCCCAAAAGACGGCAAAAATAAATGGTGGAATTAGTCTATAATTGAAACCGTGCTGCTTGGCTATATGTATAAGTATAAAGCAAGCTCCCAGTAGGGTCCTAATTATGTAGTTAGGACCCAGCCTTACGATCTCCAACATGAGAGGCCACAATTATCGTCTGACATTTGGTAGCATTTATTCTTACCACGGTGATAGGGAGCCAATGAGTGTTGTGCTGCACTGAGCTGGGACTCTTAGACAGAACAGCTTTCTTATTTCATTTCTGTTTTTATTTTTAATAAAAGTACATTGCCTGCTGTGCTCCCGCGGGCTTGTGCTGCTGGTGCCGCCTGTCTCCTCTCCAGCACCAGAGCATTTCCCGTATTAACAACAGCTGCTGCGTAACATTTCATGTGGACACTGGCGGGACTGCACACTGTGCAAAGAACATTAAAAAATAAATAAACGCTCCTAGATGACATTCATTTCCCCTGCTGAAGACATCGTGATGTCAGCAGAACACTAGATTACAAGTGACTCAATGTTACTTCAAAGAAGTGAATCCACTTGTATTTCAATTCTTTGCTGGTTTATGTGGCACATCCAAGATATTCAAAAGCATTAACAATAGCTTCTGCATTTGTATGACGCGCACACGCACCTACATTGGTATTCAATATGACAGCATGGTTCAACAGATGCTTGCAGAGTGATGACAGTCCCAGACCAGAAAGCTGACAGAGACACACTGGCAGGTACAATGGGTGAAAGCGCTCTGGTGCGCCGGTTTTATTGAAACCAAAAATAAAATAAATATTTAGACAAAAACAACGCTCACATAGCCAAAATAAAAGTTTAAGCAAAAACAAGTCATGAACACTATAACAAACACAACATGTAGGTCAGGCTGGGCAGTAGCTTTCTCTGATCCTACCATGCAGTCTGTTTTACTTTTGCTTTCTCCTCACTCACTGGCTCTCATACACACGTTCCTCCTCTTTGAACACCCACCCCGACCAGCAGAAGCAGCAGGGTTTTTATAAATGATTCAATTTCGGAGTTGGTCACATTCTACATGAGTTTTAGTTTGCATGGCCGACAGTCAATAATCACAGACTGCAGACCATGCATTCGTATGAGCTGCCTGGCAGAGACGAGCTGCTAATGCTGCCTCTGCCAGACCACATTCAAACCAATAAGAACAAAGAAAAGCATTGTATTTTAAATCAACACAAAATACATTTAAATTCATACAAAAACAACAACAACAACATCCCCCATTTAAATAACTACCAGACAATATATTTCTTTTAAATAATAATACAATACACCACAAACCATTAATTAAATTCACCTGTTCCACAAACAAACAATACATTTATTTCCACCCTCTAATGCCCTGCCACACATCCCCACTTCAATGAAGGTAGGAACATGACCAATCCAGACCATTCATAACTTTAAAATTCCTCAAATCAACCCAAGTCGATGAGTTTTGAAATCTGTACAGCCACCTGCATAGTCTAGTTGGCCCTGCAAAAAATTTACACTTTTTTTTATGTTAAACATAAACATACTACTCTTTGATTAATCTATAGTCAGAGCTGTGGTTGTTCCACTTTTCACTTCAACCTTCAATAAAAATCACTTGCCAGCCATTGATAAGTAAACTGACAGCGATATCAATATAAGCATCAGGTTATTTTAATCACTTGAGCAATTCTGTCATATCCATAACCACCTGTGAACAAAAAGGTCTTACGGCTACACATCAGAAACACAGCTTCCGACAACTTTGCTGTTGTAGG
Source organism: Polyodon spathula (assembly GCF_017654505.1). Classification (NCBI taxonomy): domain Eukaryota; kingdom Metazoa; phylum Chordata; class Actinopteri; order Acipenseriformes; family Polyodontidae; genus Polyodon; species Polyodon spathula. The sequence continues at coordinate 9,326,695 of NC_054541.1, read as the reverse complement.
TGATCATACTTCAGTGGAGGTGCTTTTTATGAGGAAGCATTTAGATCAAGCAACAGTGCATTTGGGGAAAGTTCACATGAGGCAGAATCTCCATACTGAGTTAAGATTCATTTTTCTGTGCCAGAAACCTATTAGCTGGTCCCCTCTCTCTGACTCATAATGGGACCACCCTAATATTGTTCACTGGGGGTCGATGGAAGTGGTTTGCAAAGGAGCTGGTTTACACACCCACCCTGTCCCAGGCCCATTTCATAACAATGATTTCCTGCCTATCTATTGCCAACTCCAGTGAATAGGAGTTTCATTGGTTTAAGTATGTCATAAGAAATGAGAGCGGCTAGCTGCTATTTATACGGTGATGATGATGGGTGGTGGAGGGCGGTGGGAATTTGGCACAGTGGTCCACTGCAATCCTACTAATTGCCACTGGCTTGAAATTCAGTTTAAATCAACTTTGAGATTTCATTTATTGTATTCCTCTGCAGCACCTGGAACTCTACTTTCACCCTCTACATTGAGAGTTACTGGATTTTGGTTCAAATCCAGCTTTCATTACTGAACAAGGTTGCCAATACTATCTTTGTTCACGGTTATTAATTTCTAAGACTTAAATACACTGCCTGGTATTGGTATGCAGTCCATCATTGTCCTATTTTTTTTCTAATGAATTAATTACCGTAATTAAGAATACAAGAAAATAAAAAAAGAACTTTGAAACTATTTGTGTAAATCCCAGTGGAATACATGGTTTCAAGGCTAAGGGAAAGGTAAGAAAAGTTTCATTGTACAGGGTTGCAGATCCGGTGTTATTCCTGTGCTTTAAAGTGTAACTGAGCAAAAACACATTCTTTTAGCACTTGCGCCTCCTCCTGATTTGTCTGTAGGTCTAGACTGTAGTAAGCCATACTGCTTAGCCCTTGAATTCATCTGTTCAATGTATGGCTTCCCCTCCATTTGTGTGGGTGAGTGGTTTTGAAAGCCATTAGAAAAAAAGGGAGTTGAGAATAGCAAATCTTTTAATGCACAATTTTAGCTTGCTATTTCGTTTTTATCTTAAATCATTTATACTGGTTATTAATAAACAGCTAGTGCATGAATCGTGCCCATTCTGTGTGTGCTTGCATGCGTGCATATCCCTGTGTGTGTGTGTGTGTGTGTGTTTGTGAGTGTGTGAGAGAGAGAGTGATTGACTGGGTTTAAATCTCTCCCTACATTAACACATGCAGTGTGTTTTGTCATCAGGCCGTTGCTCTGCCAAAACTCATTTGGTCAAACGTGAAATTTATTACAGATGTTCTGTTCTGGTAATAAAAACAGGTTGAGTCTGGCTGCCAGAAAAGTTAAACAAATACCCCTCCCTACCGCTCAGCTGGAGACGCAAAATCGCAGACAAATTGCAGCTCGGCACAGTGACAATTTAAAGGTCCAGTGCTCCACTTTCAAATAAATGTATGGTGTAGTGGGTAGCATTGACACCACTGGACTTTCACTTTGCAACATGGCCCAAAAATACAGGAACATTGAAAGCAAGATGACCCCTGATCAGAATCTTATGGAGGTAATCTTAATAAACAAAAAACAGGGACAACTTTTAAAGTAAATCAAGCAACAGCGTATTGGGGCTGTAATAAAACACAAGGAAGACAGCCTCTTACAGCTGAAGATCAAGTAAACTCACTACAACTAAATAGTCTTCCAATATTCAGGGTTTGGACCAAATCTGAAATATACCAACATTTGGTATGTTTTAGTCTTCATGCTTCAGGTTAGTGCATCCCTTATCCCAGCCATCTTATTGATAATATTGAAGGGTTGATTTGTTAAAGTTTGCCTGGTTAAAATTAGGTAGTTTATTCAACCATTTCTCACACTATAAGGCTGTCTATACATCTGATTTCAGTATGCAAAAAGCACTTAAAATGAAAAACAAAATCAATATTGGTATCTCAAAAATGTTTGGAGCGCACATACTGCATACATTTCTTCATTACAGCTTCAAGTCCTTACTGTCCAAATTGTTGTTACTGGCAGGCAATGTTTATAATTTTACCTTTCTCAGAATCGTCTGAATTTTTCTGCTAACACTTCCGTGGCTCGCTGTTATCACAGGGTCGCTAGGGTTTGTCCATTTGAGGGAGGGCTGGGCAGCTGGGTTTCCGGAGGGGAGAGGCCGTCCTGGAAGACTCATCCCTTGGCAGACAAGCACCGATTAATGAAAAGCACTTTCTATCTAATCCCCTGTGTATTTCTCAGGGAGGATGGAAGAAGCTGTCTGTGTTTATGTTCTGGCAGTGGGCTTGTGGGAAGAGGGAAACACATTTCAGTTGTCGATTTGGGGTTAGCTTTTCTTTTTTTTTTTCCAGTTTCCTTTAAAGTTTCTTCCCTAATTGTTGAATCTCCAACAGCTATTCTTCACTATAGCAAAATTAACGGCAGCTGACTATCGCACTGCCCTTTTTGGCATTTTTTTTTTCCTAATGTATAATAGTGTGGATAAGGACTGCCTTTTTCTTCATTTAAAGTGATGTCAGAACACCTGTGAACCAGATATTCACATGGACCCCTGAACTTGTTCTGTAGCTTCCCTTATAAAAGTTCACCACTGTATTTTTTCATTGCATTTTTGCAGTTTTACCATGCTTTTCCCATGGTTAAACCATGCATTTACCATAGTTTGCCATGTCTAGTAATATGCTTTACTATACCTTGCAATTCTTTGCAACGCTTACCTATGCGTTACCATGCTTTTACTATGCTCTGATATATTTTACTACACTTCCACTATGGGAAACTTTTATAAGGGTTTGTTATTTTAAGTGCTTTGTGATGGTGTTCCACTATGAAAGGTGCTATGTAAAATAAAGATTGAAGATTGATTGATTGATTTTATCCTTAATGAGGAGAATTAAAGAAAAATGTTATGTTTAAATTCTAATGCTTAAAACTACCAGTAATACACGTCAATCAAATTCTCATTCAACTGTGCCAGAATGTAATGCATTTAAAGTAGATGTCTGTGTAATTGAATGACACCTATTTAGCAGGCTTAACGCTTCTGTGACCCCTTTATAACACTCAGCTGCAGCTTCACTAACAGACACACAACATTATCAAATATAGCATCAAGGTTAGGGTGACTGGAAGAGTGAGAAAAGCACCCCGATGTAATGTTAAGGAAGCATCCCAGCCTACTTGTATAGTTATGACAAGTGTTATTAAGCAGGTCGAAGTGTAATATATGCTGTGTTGGTACAATTCAAATAACGCATTACTCACGCTGGAAATAACAGAGCACGATACTGTCTGTATGCTTTCTTGTATAGTCATTAAACTTCTTTACCTAATAGAAAAAAAAAGATACTTTGGCTTCTGTGTGTGTGTGTGTGTTTGACCCATTTCTGGGTATTATGTAAAACAGAAATGTTCTGGGGGGTGGAGGGTTAATTATAATTGACACGCAGTGAAGATGCCATAATTAGGTCAGTATTTTATAATTACCAGCGCTCTATATGATATATGCTAGGGTAAGTATACTATATTAATTGTGATGATAATCAACAAAAAAAAACGAATCTTACACTCAGCGCTCCAGTAAGGTTTTGGGAGTAACTTACCCTAATTTGAACACTGAGGGAGTAAATGTATTTTCAGTGGGTAAAATTCAACATTACCTCGATGTCAGGAGTAATCTCAATAAATACTGTACAATCTTTAATGGCAATGGGATAGTGTGGCGACGTGGCTGCTGAGTGAGAAGAGGTGCAGTGGTGATGCAGTGTAGGAATAATCACAGACAGAAACTGTAATCTGTTTGGAAAAGGGGTGTTTATTTTTAATCCCGATCTGGCGACCAAAACAATACCCCCGGCAATACACACCAATGTGTACTGTGTGGAGGTAATAATAACAATGGGTTTCAGCTCAAATAATAAATAAAAGGTATCTGCCCCACAATAATACTGGACACGGTCACCAGTCTGGGTGCGTGCAGTCGTGCTCGTGGTGGGTGATAGCAGGTTATTAGTGACTGATCCAGCTTTGTGCTGGCCGAAAGCGACAGCTCCGGGTACGTGTTAGCTGTCTAGTGGCTTACTAACAAAGGTCTCTCACGGTCCTTCTAGTTCTTTACACAAAAACAAAGTGAAGGAGTAGATTATGATTCTCCGTCCCCTTCTATGCTGTCACGCATGACCTCTTGGTAAACAAGCGCAGCTGTCTCTACAATCTGCAGCTGCTATGTCGTTTAACTTCCGGGTCAATATGTTCTTGCAATGGAGTCTTGCCATTCTTCCAGACTGACTGACTTCCCGACCCTTGGAAAGAACTGTCAGGCCAGCCCGTCCACAGAACTCTACTTTCGCTGCTTAGCGCCCTCACAGGTCAGGAGGGAGATTTACAACCAAGATTCATTGTATTTCTGTCACAGGTAGGTATTATAGGAGGCTGTGTGATCCAGTGGTTAAAGAAACAGTCTTGTAACCAGTAGGTCCCCAGGTCAAATCCCAAGCAAGTCACTTAACCTCCTTGGCTCTGTCTTTCCAATGAGAGGTTGTTGTAAGTGACTCTGCAGCTGATACATAGTTCACACACCATAGTCTCATATCTTGTGAAGCACTTTGTGATGGTGGTCCACTATAAAAGGTGCTATATAAAAATAAGATTATTATTAAAAAAGTGCCTTGCATTTTAACTGCAATGCTACTTTGAACTCCTGTACAACCACACGTGTGTTCTACAAGGTTCTTTATCAGCTCAGTGAATTTTTTTTCTCGAGGTATCACACTGAATCTGCAAATGAATACTTATATTTTAACATTAAATTCTTAAACTCAGTGAACATGTTGCAGCATCAGTATAAAGCCATACAAATAAATAAGGAAATGTATTAATAAGTTATAAAATCGTTATAGGCATATATTATAGGCACCTTTTTTTAGCGGTTGCCTGTGACAATGGCTTCAGTTGGATTTGTAGCTGGACTTTACGATTCAACCTGTGTAGCTTCAAAGTGTTCTCTACAGTTTCCTAGTAACTGAAGACATTGTATTCTGGGAGGTGTGATTGTTATTGCTATTGTTAGGGGAGGCAGACAAGCTGTATTGCAAAATTGCTATGCATATTTTTACACATTCAATTTAAATTTAGTGCATATTTTGGATTTTTTTATGCGTAAAAACTGATACGCAGCTTACCTGGACAGCCACCTACACCACTAACATGTAATCCTCAGTGTCAACGCAGGGAGGTTTTCAATGCAGTTTATTTTTGAATGAATTAAATTGCAATAAACAGACTTTTTACTGAAGACTGCCAATTCGAATTGATAGGGTTTATCTTGGGAAGGTGTTTGGGTTCATAGGTGTCCCCACCAGGTTGTTCTCATTACTTTCTGACTGAATCAAAATGATCTGATCTATTGCAAACCAGAAACGCTCTGCCAACTTTTGTGACAATCGTCTGTAGCAATGCAAAGGCAGGTAACCATGCTAGGATTTAAAACCTACCTATCTACCTGTCCTGAAAGTGCATATGAGGTACTTACACACATAATAATGGGATCCTTATCCACCAACCTATCCCACATTTTCACCATGGCTTTAAGTATTTTTCAAACCGAATGGTACACTGAATGATGTCTTTAAGATGTGCTGCCTGAGTATAAGCCAGCCTGTGGTTTGTATGAGCACTCCTGCATGCCGGGTTGATGACATGCACTTTATTATGAGTTAGGGAGGGGGGTGGGGGTGTTAAACAGTTAAACATAGGCATGTCACAGAGCTAGCCCCCTGGAACCTGTCTGATTTATAAGGGCCTGTCTCCCTGACAAGATCAGAGGAAATGATTCGACTCAATGAGCACCCCAACAGCTTGTGATTTACTGGATATCATTTCCATTCTAGTAAAGTCAATCTTTCTGGAAGGTCACTGGCCAGCCTTTTCACATTAACGTCTTTTAATCCCCATCAGTCAGGGCCGGCCTGAATATTATTGATACACCACACTCCCTAGGCCTGCCTTCCTCTCTGATTCCAATCTTTTCTTCGCTATCTGCTGTGCTGTTCCTGTAGGTGGAATGTCTGCGTTTTATTGTGATTGACATACAGATTAAGTTTATGGAGGCACAGCATCAATGTAGAGCTATTAGCTTTGCACCCAGTCTAGGTAAAGGTAAAATGTACAGTATGGCTGCATTGGCAGAGTAACAAATTGGATGCTGATTGTCACACTTTAGTTTAAGGATCTATTAATAAACACATTCGAAGGTGTGTCAGTAAATATGCTAATGGGTATTATCATTGCCCATTTATTACAATATATTTTTAATATACAATACTAATGACACCTTAAAGGGGTGACTATCCACAGCACACATTTTCCCTAAGACTAATGTCCTCATGTGATTGAATAAATACTCTTACTGGATATTTGTGCTTGTAAAGCTGACTGTTTTGTTCCTGCCTTTTTTTGTCAGTCTTCCATCTTCCATCTCCCATGTCTGGACCAGATTTGAAGCACCATTCTCTGAAATAATAATAAAAAAATAAATAAAAAAAAATGAATCTGGATGATGAGGAGAGAAGCTAATCTTTTAATCTCCCCAGCGTCGCCTCGCCTTTTCTTTTTGCTTTTCTTTTCCTACACATTTCATATCCTAATCATCTTCTATTTTCCATTAAAGTTAATGGTTTTCCATAGTAGATTAAATGACATCAAACTCCTGCAAATTCTGGCAAGCTGATAGAATGTCGAAGTTTCCTAGAATTTGAAGGCATAATTCTTTCCTCCTCTATTTTTTTTATTCATCCCCGAAGGTTACCGGTAAACGTGTAACATTCAGCGAAAAACAAAAGGCACAAAAATTGATTGCATTATCAGGAGCTGTACAACTGGAACCTTTGATCAGAAATGAAAAGCTAAACTGCTGGCTGCTGTAATGTCAGAAATCTGCAAAAGCAGCCTCTTCTGAATTATACAACTATTACAAAATGGTGGCGTCAGAACTGCAGTGTTTTTACTTTTTTATATTTAGGATTTTGACTGCACAATCTATTCAGCCTTTTTTTTATTTAACTGAAGAGGGTTGTGAATGGTCCCTAGCTAAGGTCCAGACATGGACCAAACAAGGGATACGAATTCATGTTGTTTAAAACCAACAGGTCCAGGATTCTGATTGATAGCCTGAATCAGTAAGATCCAGGAATTGTGTCTTAGCAAAGGGTTAAATATTCAGGCCAAATGAAAGGGTAAATTGTGAACGTTAAATAAATACACATCCCCAATATGCAGCAGCCACGATACAGAAGATTAGTTATTATTATTGGAAGTTTGACAAGAATTTATTTAAAGGGCTGTGCTGCCAAACAAACAAAAAGACTTTTGAATGAAAAAGAAGGACCACTATTAAGAGCAAGCTAACCTGCTTTTCAGTGGCAGAGGTTTTTGTCAAAGATCTGATTTCTGTATTGTCTTGGTTTGAAGATGTAGTGGCAGCTACATATCGCCCCCCCCCACCTGAAACGGAGTGGCCTGAATGTTTTTGGTCCCAATTTAAAGCAATCACTTGTATAACTTAAGAGCTGAGTTTTCAACTTAAATTAAAACTCTTCTTTCTTTTATGACATTTTTTTCTTTGGAAATTTATGCTTTCAATTTTTTTTTTCTTGTTGTTGCAGTGGATCCAGCATATCTTCTTTTTTTTTACCCCATTTTTCTCCCAATTATTTTTAGGCTCAGCTCACCACTACCACCTCTGCGCTGACTCAGGAGCGGCGAAGACGAACACACGCTGTCCTCTGAAACGTGTGCTGTCAGCCGACTGCTTTTTTTCACCCTGCAGGCCCACCATGCAGCCACCTAAGGGCAACACAGCTCTGGGCAGCTTACAAGCAAGCCCGCAGGTGCCTGGTCAGTCTACAGGGGTCGCTGATGCGTGGTGAGCCGAGGACACTCTGGCCAACCTTAAGCCCTCCTCACCAGGGTGACGCTCGGCAGTATTGAGTTTGATGCGGAGCACCTTTACCGTATGCGCCACTCGGCAGCCCCCTGATCCAATATATCTTCAATTCACAGATGGCTCTTTATTATAGAGTGGCAGTATTGCTCTCATGCTATCCATCCCATACAGTAAGAATAAACTTACAGATATGAATACATTAGTAAAACACAAATGCATGCACAAACACACTCTCAGAAGAGTGATCTCAGAAGTTTTTCCTTACCTGCTGTGTTTTGGTCTCTGGTCTTTCAATTTAATGTCTCCAAAATAAATCAAAAGTAGTTGGTTTGAGCTTCCTGGTAGCCAGGGGAGCCATGCAGAGTTGCCACAGAATTTCAGATGCCACATTGAGCAAACTGAAAAAGACTGATTGAATGTAATTACAATTGAAAAAGACTGATAAAAAAGGAGAAGTACTAAATACACATTGCTTGCAGGTACCCATTGCCTGCTGTTGTCACATTACCAAAGAGGCCATTTATGTTCAGTAAGTAGGTTGATTAGGCCTAAGTGAGCTTGATGTGCTATCAGTTACATTCTACAAAAGTTAGTGTGATAAATAGTCTGTAATACAAGTGAGGGAAAAAATAGTACTTATCATGCACACAAATACATCCTGATAGTCACTTTTTTTTTAAACTGTGCATGCAGCTTCTGTAAGGTCAGGTTATACAGTACTGACCAGGCCTCCAGTTGTCTGGTCTGAACAAAAAGGAAAGCTTGCATTTCAGACCTGCTGCTGGAGCACGCTTGGAAAGGTGGCAATGCTTGTCACAAAGGGTTAAGCATCCAGCCAGCCCAGATCAATGGGACGCAGTGATTCCTGCCTCACTGTTGCCTCTCAAAAAGTCTCCTTGCTGAGCAATGCTTGCAGCAGTCTGCAGTGGTTGGTCCAGGGCTGCTTTAGATGAAGTGCCTGCTGTAATTGGCTGCGTAGTACTTAAGGCAAACAGCTTTTAATAAGCAATAGAGACTGGAGTGAAAATGGCAATATGCCCGACATCAATTACTGCATACATATCCATCACCGGCTGACTTATATGTGACCCCTGGCACCTGGCAGTGGAAATATTGACAGGTCCCCGCTTTGTAACACAAGTAACAGGTTACATTTTCATTCACATTTATTAAGAGGATGTTAAAATGAAGGAAGATGTGGGGACTGCACTGTATAGTTTTATAAAAAAATGAAAACATTATATTGTGTTTCAAATAAAAATTAAGTCAATTTGGCCAGCATATTAGAGATATGAGGGGTGACTGTGGTCAGCTGTGATTCTGCATCCACATCCTTTTCAAAATATTAAAAAAAAAGGATAAAGGCAAACTTGCAGCTTCTCTGATCACATCCTGAATTATGCAAGCCTTAATTGGCTTCCCTGCTGCTTAAAGCAAACAGTTTAAATAAGTAAAAGGCACTTGGATGAAAGAGCCAACATGCAATTATTGGAACTGTATCCATCAGCCAGTAGACTGATAGGCAGCCCACAGGTACCATATGCATTATCTAATGACCACTCACTTAATTATACACATGCTGACATGTTTATAATGGTGAACTTTGCAGCACTATTAGCAGCCAGACAGCTGAACTATGGAGTTGCCCTGGAGGCAGACTTAACCCCATTGCTTGCATTCTCAATAGACCTACTTATGCTAATGAGAGTGATTTTTAACTAGGTTACAAGGAGTTAATTTAGTGGGCTATTAAGAGGCTCTATTTCGTATTTGTGAACCCTATTGGGAATTAGGGGTTGTATAGCTGGCTTTTTAAGAGATTCACTTTTTCTTCAAACGCTAGAACACAGTCATGGGGTGACACTTCTCTTTTTTGATGTTGTATTGATGTTGGACGGAGTTACGGTTGATGTGAGTTTGCCATGACATGATGACAGGTCTCCCGTATTACCTTGTAGAGATGATGGTAAAAGCTTAGTAAAGGATAGCCCCTCCCTTCGATCTGTATTTGCTCCCACCAATTTTACGGCCTGTAAGCTAACAGCTGTACAGATGATCCAGTGATCACGTGGCCCAGCTCCTTTGCATAACACAAGCTTACTTGAGTTCCTAATAAAGTGGCCACACCATTCAGAAACTTACTGTGACTGTTTGAGAAACACAAACAAAACATCTTGGGGGGATTTATTCGTGACATTTATGAGAAGCCAGAAATAAGGGCGAGATTGGCAGGGAACGGGTGAGTGATATAGGCAGACTATCAAAGTGACAGGAGTCAAGTACTCCCAGCGCACAGCGCTAAAAGGGCACTCTTAATAGTGGCTATTTGATTTATTCCTTTTTTTTTCAGTAAGACTTTTATTTAAGAATCCCCTGTTAAACACAAACAACAAAGATGCATTGATACGCTGTAACCCTTTGTGTAAATGGTAATGGATTTTTTTTGGTGCTTGTTTTACATTGAAGTCCTTTTAATTTCTGACTTTAATTGATGCTAAGCTGTGCAATGTACTGTGTACGACTTTGTTATACATCTCAAGGATGTCATTAAAAAGGGTCTCTGGAGTTCCCAGTATTTACAAAAACGAGTTCATGCAGTACAGTAGAGTTTCTTAACACTGCACAGTTCTAATATGGTAGTTTGTTAACACTGTACAGTTATAATATAAGGCTCAACAACTCTCATTCACCTCTCCTCACTTAACTGTGTCTGTTCTCCCTGCCTGCATGCTCTGTATCACTGTGATTTGCAATAAAAAGCCATTGGAAATCCTAGAGCTAATCAGACTGTAATGGGGCAGAGGGACATCTGAGATACCCAATCAAATCTCAAGCCTGAATTAGGGTGGGAGTGAATAATAATAATAATAATAATAATAATAATAATAATATAATAATAATAATTCAAGTTATTGTGTTTTACATCCACCTATCTACAGTATAACGATGTATGCACTGCATTCAATATATATTTTTCAAGGCAAATTTCCCTGTATTAAAAAGATTTATACAGGCAAAGAAGTTGTCGGCTGGCAGATTGGAAACATAGAGATGCAGGACCGGATTGAATTAATATTTCTCATTTTAGAGATTTTTAAAGGGAGAATGTTTTTCTTAATGAATTTTGAGCCCATGTTATTGATGTTTGTAATGCACCTTGTTGCAGTGCTTCTCTGTGTTTTTATTTCCATGCTTTATCATACTCCAGCTTTGTTTTTGCTATGCAGTATTTGACAATGCTTTACCGTGCTTTTATTATACTTTAGGGTAATGCACAACTTTAGCACAAATAAGTCACTGGGCCATTTCCTCACAGATTTAAAAAATAAATAGTGTGAGCAAAAAAAATCTACCTTCAATCACAAGCCACAATTTAAAGATAATTATAATTGTGGACAACGCATTGCTGTCATTAAATCTCAAAGTGTAGTAAACAAATTTCACACGTTGTTAAAGAAAACATCATATTCTGGACAGAGAAAACCCCAAAACAAAACAAATGGCTTTTCCTGTGTCCAGCGAGTCCAGATGGCAGGCTTGACCTCTACATGACCTCCAACCCCAAGACACCTGATGGCCATCCGTTCATCCCTGAGCTCGGGGCTTCTTTAACCCCGTAGAGTCCTCCAGAGTTCTGACCTGCCTGTGACACCCCCACCCCTCAAACTCACCTAGCCTGTAATCCCTCCAGATCAATAGCCCCTGTTAGTTCAATAATTCATAACGTTAACATGCGCTCAGTGGCCCTGTAGATGGATGGAGAAGACATAGGAGGCCCATCATTCCTGTATTGATCTCTCTATGGGAGTCAATAGCTCGGATTCTGTTGGAGTTATAGCCTTGCTTCATGGAGCCAGGCTGGTAACCACACAGTTATAAGAGGTATGTGATCAAAATCCATCACTTCGCTGATCCCCACATTGTACCTTTGTACTGCTGAACAATGATAATTCTGCAGGGTTTGGAACCAGAACCTCTGATACCCATATTGGGACATGCACACATTTTCTTAGGGGGGATTCCAACAAAAAATAGCTGACACATCATTTAGCTGTTCTATGGCTGTATTCAACCAAAGGCAACGTGTATATGTGTGTTTTCAACAGAAAATAATTGCACTGAATGTTAACATAAGTTTAGGCTTACAGTAGTTGCTCCAAGTGCCTAACAGTGAGGTTTTCGGAAGTGTCCTTTTACGCCCCAAAGTTTAATGAAATAAGGCCACAGAACTGGAACAGGTCACAGTGGGCCGGGGTACTGTAGGTTTTGATTGATTCCTCTGCATGAGTCCACACTTAATTATCCTGACTGAGGGCAGCGAACTTCACAGCTGTTGTAATTCTATTATTAATAGTGATGTAATTAGTGAAGTTTGTACAATGGAAACACATCATTAAGTACTGTGTGTCACATATTATAAAATGGATCAAATCCAGCAATGTATAATAATAATAATAATAATAATAATAATAATAATAATAATAATAATAATAATAATAATGAGTGATTTTATATGGACAAATCTGTTGTTTCATATTGAATTCCAATCAATTTGTTATGAAACCCTTATTAGGTCCACACATCTCTTTATAACCATATTCCTACCCTGCTGCTCCAATGAATATGGGTTGGAATAAAGCAGTCTATTGTCATGCTTGGACGAATAATGGATTTTAATGTATTGTGGAGACAATAGTTTAGTTCATCTGGAACTGCTTTGGAATTCCTGACACTTTTTGTGATGAGCTGCCACTCTTATTAATAGTCTACAATCTGTCTCATTTGTATTGAGAGCTGATAAACTTGCTGCTAAGGAGTGGCTGGAGTATGCTCTGGTGTGTGGAGGGATCAGGATTTGATGGCCATGTTGTTTCAGCCTGGTTTAGACTGAGGGGGTCCCCATGGCGCAGGTTGAACTCATTTCCAATTGCTTCCGCTTGAAAGAGTGTGAGGCGGGACACCTCTGGTTCAGGCCTGCGAATTACCAGGCCTGGCTCATTAATAAGTCAACTGACAGCATCTGCTTTGCACATGAAAGAGGCACGATACAGAGGAGGACAGGGGGTGGTCTTTTATCTCTGCACTATTAAGGATATGCAGTGCAGTTATTAAAAATATGACCCCTCTCTACTGCTATACACAATCAGAGAGATGCACACATATGCAAAATGAAGCAAGAGGGCAGGCTTCAAAATAATCTACTTTAATGCTAACTGCAAGTGAAATAAATTATTACTGCTACAAAACTTCTGAATGATTATGAAGAACATTCTGACATTGCGGTGTATGCCTGTGTAAGCCAAAGAGCTTGTGATTGTTTTTTTTTTATGCCACTAGTTTTACTTGTTTGTTGTATAATCTTTGCAAACGCATGAGGAACTGTAGTTACCGTGGAAATGTACCAGGGTAAACATTTACAGTGAGGTGGCATAATAAGTTTCTCCAGTGATGACCCTCTTTATAAGGATGAGTGGTGGAGATTAATCCAAGGACTCTGATCTAAAGAAGTGAGGCTCTGCAAATGTAGGACTCTTTGAACTTTGCCCTTCACATGCCAGTAGTGACCAGGCCAAAGCTCGCACAGCATCTGAGATCTAAAAAGATCACAGTCCAAGGTGGTAGGGCTACACTGTTCTTACTACAATCCTCTCATAGCTCTTTGAGGCTAGGATACCCTTCTATCATCATTGCAGCCTCTACAGCAGGCAGGGCTGCTTGAAAGGCACTGTTTATACTTGCTGACCCTCTACTGATTTCTTCACATAGATCACCCCCCAACCTCATAAAAACACTTTTTGCTTCCCAAGTCAGATTTTCTTTAAAGTCTGGGCATTTGAGACAACTTCTCTAGGAAGAGAACAAGAAAAGGAAGACCTTCAAACTTGAAAAACAACATCAAAGAAGGACACATAAAACAGTTTGTGTGCAAATGAAGCAGCCTTGCTTTTTGCTTCTGAACAAAACAGCTCAGTTTGAAAGTGCCGGCAGCCAGTGAGAGAGAGAGGTTGAGAGAGAGACGTATTTGGGAGCATCTTTGATGCAAAGCGCTGGTGTCTTCATTCTGGCCTGCTCCATACAACCTGTCAATTACACTGGCTCTTCTTTACATACCCTCCTTCCTTCAGAGGCAGCGAGTCACAGTCTTTCTCTTTCGTGTGCCACAACACAGCTTGAGGAAGTGATCAATCACGCTGCCGCTCCAATTTCATTTCACTTCTGTGCCTCTCCTGAAAGCGCAAAGAAGTAGTTGTCGTTTTTTCTCTTTTAGGGGTTCGAAGTTAAATTACTGAAAATGGCAAGAAAATTCTATTGTTTTAACATTCCCTAAGGCAAAAGGATTTGGTGCTTCTGTAGCTCTCTGTATCGCAGTCTTCGTCTCTGTTCTGTGCCCCTCAATACAACTTCATGGAATATTCCTTACACTTCTTGATAATTCTGTTTGGGAGCTAGACTTGACAATTACTTTATTATAAATGTATTATTCTGTACCCCTCTATACCTCACAGAGCACCCAACCTTCCCTCTCTGTAACCATATTCTATCATTACAGCAATTCAAACACTACCTCAAACTTGACCCCTCTATACCTCAGTGTGACAAAGCCTCCAACACTACCTCAATACGTATCCCTTTCTATCTTACTGGGAGTCTCAACTCTCCCTCATTCTGAATCTGGCCTTTTTGGATGTGTGGGAGACAGACCTCTACTTCTATAATTTACCAAGGTTAATCAAAAAAAGTGCTTTTAAAAAGAATGTGGGCCAAAGGGAATGAAAATGGGATTTAGTGGAAAGGGGAGTGGAGCTATCTCAAGGACAAATCTGTGTCTGCCAGGGAAAGGGGTGAGGGGAGCAACAGTTCAAATGCATGCAGTTTAAAAGCAATTGGATTAAGATTGTTGCTTGCTGTTTTACTTTAATTAGAAACACATTAGTATTGAGTAAGGCCTTTTTGATATTTTGAACACTGTGGCATGAGTATGTTGATAAGCATAGTTAAAGGTAATAATTAAATAGAAAAGCACGGTACAATACATGTAAAGGTATGGTTAATGAATGGTAAAAGCACAGTAAAGAAATTGATAATGAAAAATACTAAAGCCAAAAATATTAACAGCAGACAGCAGACAAACATTCCATTGTAAAACACAGTAAAAGCAGGTCAAAGCATAGCAAAAGAAAGGTAAAGCTGGCCTCAGATCAGGACTCTGTTATAAGTGGTTCCAGTGTCTCCTGCTCCACACTGGGCCTGTTTGACCACACACACAAGGCAGGGAAAAGAGAAGCACACCTCTTGGGGTGGGTTTTACATTTCTACCACGTATACCTTCACTGTGACTCAGTCTCAGCCTAGTTCAATAGGCAGGCATTAGTAGTGCCCCCTAGTGGTAACTTAATATGTTTGCTTCCATTGTGCTTGAGGCTACAGAGCCCATTTTTTACTGAGTTACTGAACACATACCTTTATTACTATAGCTTTCATTAGCCCCACTTTTTAATAATCTGCACATCCACAGACATTATATTCATAGCTTGAGTTAGAAGAGTAGGACTCCTATGTTGTAAATGAAAATTCCAAATGATCAGGTGCTGGGGTCTTTAACTGAACTGCAATAGAAGTTAATGATCCCTAAAAAATGTGACACGTGACTCGGGACCACATGTTGACGTGTGAGGTTATGTTGAAACATTAGCACTATATATAATGCGTATTTATATATATATATATATATATATATATATATATATATATATATATATATATATATATAAATACATACATGTGTACACACACATATGTATATATATATATATACACACATACATATATATGTGACATATATTATAACATCGCCGATATATATATATATATATATATATATATATATATATATGTGTGTGTGTGTGTGTGTGTGTGTGTGTGTGTGTGTGTGTGTGTGTGTGTCGTTGAACTTGCTCACCCAAAAAAACCCAAATCTTTGAAAGGCTTCCTAATGTTTTTTCCTAACTGTTTTTCATTATACAAAAGTACAGATGCGTAAAAAGAAATGAAATTATTATCAGAAATAATACTATGCATCGCCTTCCTGATACAAGGCAACCAGATCTTGTACAGCTGTCTAACAAAACGTTTTATTTGTTAAGATCATAGGGTTTGTGTTTATTTCCTTGTGGTTTTGGATCAGCTGATTGGCTATGTGGATGTTTAATCTTTCGTTTAAGGAGACCCAGTCTGCTCCAGTGTCATCTGCACAGTTGGCACAGCACAAATGCAATAGGATTACTGTATCACGTACCATTTTAAGGGAAAAATGCAGTTTTAGAAATTGTCTGCTCATTCAATGTGTCTGCTGGATTGTTTACACTTATTTATTGCTCCACCAGCACAAAAAAGCATTTTCAAACGACTCTGCTGCACGTGTGCAGCTTGCAGGTGCTGAGCTGGTGTTCACAGGAATGCTTGAAGGCACCTGTGTTGAAACTCAGTTTCTCTAGCTTTTTTCAGTATGCATTTCCGCTAACACGTTACATTGTCGCTAATTAGTGTGCATTTGCATAGTAAATACATATGTATTTACCCATGATTACAATGTTATTATGCATAGTTACAATGTACTTAATGGAGAAATTTTATGTAAGTAGGGTTAGGGTTAGTTTTAGAGTTAGGGTTAGGGAGGTTAGGGTTAGGGTTAGGGTTAGGGTTAGGGTTAGGGTTAGGATTAGGGTTAGATTTAGAGTTAGGTTTAGGGTTAGGGTTAGGGTTAGGGTTATATAATGCATAAAGTATATTATAACTATGCACAATAACATTGTAATTATGTGTAAGTACACATGTATTTAATAAGTAACTGCTATGGAAATACACAGCAATTGCAGACACTTGAAGTAAAGTGTTAAAGGAAATGCATGCATTTCCTAATGATAAAGTAGTTTGGATTACAGATGAGTTCTGACAACTCAGATGGGTTCAGATTATTTAAAAAAGGCCAATGTGTTATCAAGGTTATGAAAACAACATCTTAAACAGTTCATGAATCTCTTTCGTGTCCGTCCATCTAAACCTGCAATCTGGTGCCATTTAGACCCACTGTATAAACCCCAGCACAGTATATGTAATGCACAAAAACATGTATGAAAATGCATGCATATTTGTTTGTACAGTACCCTCCGATAAGTATTATTACTGGAGTCATGAAACATCAAGCCCATATAAAAGGCACACCTCTGATTATTCCCTTGTAACATGATTTATATGGGAAGCTTTGTAAACCACCATAGTTACGCCAGTAAAGGACTACAGCTTTCTGGCATACATATGAAATCAAATCCGATTAAAGATTCTGCATCTCTGTTTTCCTGGAGACTTGACAATTTCCGCCAGTGATAACCTTAAACTGCATTCTCTTTGTCCAGTCAGCGCACACAAATAACTCTAGGGCACAGATTTATTATAAAATGAATCAATCTTGACATGTGCAGCAGGAGAAAGGGGGGAAAGCTTTCTATATTAAAGGGGGTGCCCTCAATCTTTTCCCATATTATTCTAATCAGAATGATTTTTTTTGTTTTGTTTTTTTTTGCCTGACAGTTACAGTATATTTTTTGATTTTGTTCCCTGGGGGTAAAAAGTTATGAACTGTGTTTTTTTTTCTTCCTTTTGTTGAGTTTTTTTTTAAAGCAAAAAAAAAAAAAGATTTGAAGCTGTTTAGAATAGTTTAGAATTAGTTTCTTTACTGTGGTCCGTACCAGCTACCATAACATTTTCCACTTCAGATGTTCTCCAGTCTCTGTTGAGCACTTTGAAATAGGGGAGGTTGTTTATTTAACCACTTTGCTGCCAGCTGAATAGTCCGCTGTTGCACTGGATGAAGTTACAGATGAAGTTCACCTGTTTGTGCAGATGACTTACAAACTTAACTGTAATCTAGTATTTATGCAGCCTGAGAGCTATAGAGAATAATGGTGTATCAGTACCTATAGCCAATGACTTTGTGTGTAGCAGAGCTGCAATGGGAGCACAGAGGCTGATGCAAAGGTAAAAACCTCTGGTTGATTTATACTACACATATGACATTTTCATACCAATATTATCAAGGTAGTATAAACCATGCTGCACACAGCCTGTATAGTATCATGGTACCATTTCAGTGCCAGTATTGTAGTGTACTAGGATCACTGTGCAATATTTCTACTGTGTTGCATAATGCTGTATGCTGCCAATGGTTCTTCTGAGCTCATACATTCATATTTGAACGGTTCACGACAGTAGTTCTTCCCTTTGTTACTTCTAGATTTCTGGAGCACTTCTTTAGGCTGTGAACACCCTCCCTATTGAAGAAAAAAAAAAACCTAACCAAGGTCAGAAAAAAAATGTGATGATTGTTAAAACAAAGACAAATGTTTTGAAAAACACTTGATGTCTTCGTTCTTATTTGGTCTGTGATTGTGCTGTGTTGTTCTGTGCAGACAGCAGTGTGGCTCGGACAGTTTTTCACTCCCACACTCTCCCTCACCCCTCTTCCAACACATGGCAGTGACACATCATTCCGGGGTTATTGGTTTTTTTTTTGTTTTTTTTTTAAACCACTTCAAACAAGCGTGTGGTCCACATTACAAACCTTTATGAAATGCGCTGGGATATTTTTAGCTCTGTTTGACTTCAGTTTGCCCACATGTCTCACGGACAGCAGCAGATTACAGAAAGCGTCCATGTGTTCTGGGCAGTGTGGCCTGGCACTTAACGCAGAGTGCTGAGCAAATTCGTTCTATACAGTGTGGGATTCTTAGTCTCTGTCACACACAAGCAAGCAGCTTGTGAGAGCAGGCAGAGCTGTTAGCACCATCCCTTGTGAAAAACAGTTGCAGACAGTGCTATATGAGTGAGTTAACACCCATCCTCCTTATGGCCTGGGTTAGAATCCGACTTTAGCCACAAGTGAATTGTTTGTCACAACTTGGTATTTAGTGGTGAGTAGTATTGTCAACATTAATGGGACAGCATAGAAATGGATGAACAAGCAGACCTTGAAATGGAGAATCCAAGTAAAGGAGAAATTGGCAGCTCATCAATAGGTGGGCAAATGCCTTTCAGGTGAGTTAAAGGCTCAATGCATACTATACCAAGCAGATCTGTCCTCCCACTGGTTTCACAAGGCCTCCTGCTTTGACGTTCGGAGAGAGGGATCTTGCAGTCAGGCAGCTGCTCCCTAATCTCTTGCAGAGCGTTGATGCTTAACGACTCCAATGGTAGCAGTTAGAGTGCCAAGAGTCCCACCACTTCTTTCAGTTCAGTCGGTATGCTTTGCTCATACAAATTCCTTTCTGATTATTTGTCACAGCGTTCCCTCACACACAAAGCTCTTTCTTGTGGTCACTGCAGAGTACAGCAAGGATCCATGCAGCTGTAAGGAAAGGGGTCTGTAGCATTACAAACTTAAAAACAAATATACAAATTCTTTATAAGTACTTGAAATTTATTATTTCTGTAGGGACACATTTGACCAAATTTACCTTGGGGCCTTTGAACCTTGCACTCCCACAATATAAATGATCCTGTCTGCTTATAATTACTTTTAATGTCTTTTAATTACTATCAGGATTATTTTTTAAGTGATCTTAAAGTATCTTTGTGCTTGTTTTTCTGTAAGTGTGTGGATGTCTGCACGCCCTGGTGCAAGGTACTTCAATCGAATGAGTCCAGCTGAACCTGTGGCTGTGAGGCAATCAGAGTTTTGAAGTCAACAGCAATTCCTCAAGGAACTTCTGATCAGCAATGAGTAGGACCCAGTCAAATAAAGAAAAGGCAATTCACGTCCAGCAAGATAGGAGGAATTAACACATTAATCTAAATTAGCACATATTAAAACTAGTATATGTTTAATGCAATTACAGTAAGTGGTTATTGTACATACAAGATATACACTGTTCTCTGTTTTCCTGGCCTGCTTCTGGTTCTTATTAAATGGCTAATGGTTAACAGTTAGCTTATGTTTGGCTGCTCTTAGTCACATTAGCCAACATCACAGCTACAGCCTCTCTCCTCAGTGACAGAGCTGGGGGGGTAGGGCTGGGGTCAGACAGTCCTCATCGTGTATGATAATGAGATTGAGGAATTTAACTGAGTTGTATCCCTGACACTGTACCCTCATGTGGACACAAATATTTATGTTCCATATATATGTAAATGAATACAATATATGATTGTATTTTCTACCTTATACAAACACATATAAAAGTTGTATTTTTAAATGTATATTAGGGATTTATATTGATTATATATTTATATGCAATTTATGGTATGTGTCATTTTATGGTCAATATACAGTGGCTTACGAAAGTATTGACCCCTCTTGGCATTTTTCATATTTTGTTGCCTTATAACCTGGAATTAAAATAGATTTTTATTTGGATTTCATGTAATGGACATACACAAAATAGTCCAAATTGGTGAAGTGAAATGAAAAAAATAACTTGTTTAAAAAAATTCAAAAAAATAAATAACGGAAAAGTGGTGTGTGCATATGTATTCACCCCCTTTGCTATTAAGCCTCTAAATAAGATCTGGTACAACCAATTACCTTCAGAAGTCACATAATTAGTTAAATAAAGTCCACCTGTGTGTCTAAGTGTCACGTGATCTCAGTATATATACACCTGTTCTGAAAGGCCCCAGAGTCTGCAACACCACTAAGCAAGGGGCACCACCAAGCAAGCGGCACCATGAAGACCAAGGAGCTCTGCAAACAGGTCAGGAACAAAGTTGTGGAGAAGTACAGATCAGGGTTGGGTTATAAAAAAATATCCGAAACTTTGAACATCCCACGGAGCACCATTAAAGCCATTATTAAAAAATGGAAAGAATATGGCACCACAACAAACCTGGCAAGAGAGGGCCGCCCACCAAAACTCACAGACCAGGCAAGGAGGGCATTAATCAGAGAGGCAACAAAGAGACCAAAGATAACCCTGAAGGAGCTGCAAAGCTCCACAGCGGAGATTGGAGTATCTGTCCATAGGACCACTTTAAGCTGTACACTCCACAGAGCTGGGCTTTACGGAAGAGTGGCCAGAAAAAAGCCACTGCTTAAAGAAAAAAATAAGCAAACACGTTTGATGTTCGCCAAAAGGCATGTGGGAGACTCCCCAAACATATGGAAGAAGGTACTCTGGTCAGATGAGACTAAAATTGAGCTTTATGGCCATCAAGGAAAATGCTATATCTGGCGCAAACCAAACACCTCTCATCACCCAAGAACACCATCCCCACAGTGAAGCATGGTGGCAGCATCATCTGCAGGGACTGGAAAACTGGTCAGAATTAAAGGAATGATAGATGGCGCTAAATTCAGGGAAATTCTTGAGGGAAACCTGTTTCAGTCTTCCAGAGATTTGAGACCGGGACGGAGGTTCACCTTCCAGCAGGACAATGACCATAAGCATACTGCTAAAGCAACACTCGAGTGGTTTAAGGGGAAACATTTAAATGTCTTGGAATGGCCTAGTCAAAGCTCAGACCTCAATCCAATTGAGAATCTGTGGTATGACTTAAAGATTGCTGTACACCAGCGGAACCCATCCAACTTGAAGGAGCTGGAGCAGTTTTGCCTCGAAGAATGGGCAAAAATTCCAGTGGCTAGATGTGCCAAGCTTATAGATACATACCCCAAGAGACTTGCAGCTGTAATTGCTGCAAAAGGTGGCTCTACAAAGTATTGACTTTGGGGGGGTGAATACTTATGCATGCTCAAGTTTTCTGTTTTTTTGTCTTATTTCTTGTTTGTTTCACAATAAAAAATATTTTGCATCTTCAAAGTGGTAGGCATGTTGTGTAAATCAAATGATACAAACCCCCCAAAAATCCCTTTTTAATTCCAGGTTGTAAGGCAACAAAATAAGAAAAATGCCAAGGGGGGTCAATACTTTCACAAGCCACTGTATACTCAATCTCATCTTCTGGCAAAAACATTAATTAATACTGTTAGGCCAACTAAAAAAAAAAAAAAAAAAAATCAAATCCATGCACATTTTCTTATAAACTCTTTAAACTAATGTGTTGCTTGCGATACAACATAGGATATATGTATATGTATGCGTGCGTGTGTGTCTGTGTGTTTGTGCCAGAATATCTCATATTGACGGCGTTTAATTGCCTCATATCTCTTTTCGTAGTAAACAAGCAGCTTCTATCTGCAGCTCAGCTGATCCTGGCCATCTTATTCCTGTGCCAGATTAATAATTCACAGCTTCCCGAGCCTCTCGTTCCAGCTCATTTCCCTGCTGTGCCCCAGCACTCGCGAGGGGACCCCGGGGTAATGAAGCGCGACGGGCAGGGTAGCGCACCGCACTTCTGAGGAGAAGGCTGAGTAGGAGGAGTAGGGGCGTCTTGGGTCTTGGAGCCCGCAGAACTTCCACACACTTTCTTACAGAGGTGGTGTCCACATGGATGTTAAGCTGAGTATCATCCAGAGACTCGTGCATAGCAATGAAATATAAGAGTCCTTTTACATGTGAATAAGAGCAGCATGCATCAATGTTACTTAGTTTGCTAGGCTGTATATTCTTATTGTATCTATTTTTCCCCATAACAGGCAGGAACTTAATACATCTACACCTCTGGCCAAAAGTTTTGCATCCGCTAGAATTTTAGGATTGAGATTAAATATAATTTCTCTAACATATGAGATTTATATATATATTATATATATATATATATATATATATATATATATATATATATATATATATATATATATATATAGGGTGATGCGAATCTTTTGGCTGTAGCTGTAAGCATCTATAAAGTGTTGAGAGGAATTGAGCAGAAGGCGCCAGTGCAGGTGTGCTGGTCAGGGGTAGTGCTACCAGACCCCCTGGGAGGAAAGCCTCTTCATTTCCACAGCAGTCTGCATGTAGCCCCACAGGGACAAGCTAATGCTATAGTTATGATTATGCGTCACCTTGCCTGCAGTTCGATTGGGTTAATATCATTGAGTACAATATTGGTATTAAATGATGTTTTCCTAACATTGCAATAACGCTTATTTCGTTCATTGAAAAAGTTTATTACATTCTTCCTGATCAATAGCCTACTAGATTTGTGACTCAAGATTAGCATTGTGAATATCAATTAGAAGGTAAATCAATAGCATTCACAGAAATGAGTTGGCTGGAGAGGATCCTTGGGGGGTTTCTTTATTCCGTTTCCAAATAACAGAGAGTATAAAAACTCTCATTTGATCTTCCTGGAATAAAGTTCAGAGAGTGAAAAGCCTATAATGTGAACCAAATTGCTTTTTATTAGCAGAGGTTGCTACTATTGTGTTAGACTCTTTTTAGAAGCTGTTTGTTATGAACATTATTTAAAGACTGCAGATTTACAGAAGAATGCCTGTTCCTTAACAACTGCTTTGGAGATGTGAAGATATTTAAACACAATCACTGAAAATACTGCAGGGACACTTCATTAAGTCTGCCTTCTGTTTGGTAAAACACATGCATTGGGGAGAAAGCATGTTAAACTGCAAATGTGATCAAGCTACCCCAGATTTCAATTTCAAAAGCTGAGTGACAAACACTGTGGCAGAGCACAGCTCTGCCCTTTAGAAATTGGCAGGGATGGGGTTAAATTCCCCTACCTGCCTGGGTTCATTGTGTTCAGGTGGCTGGGGTTGATTAGATGATTAGTTTAATTAATGATCAATCAACGCCCAGCCACCTGACATAAAAGAAGGCCTCTGCTTCTCATTTGGGAGGAGGGAGCTGAGGAAGCAGGTTGGTGTTTGTGGTTGTTTGGTGATTTTTGAATTTTGATAAATCCAGTGAAGGCATTGCCCAGCCTGGAAACCTTATTTTTGTAAGTTTTGTTTTGTTATCTTTCTATTTGTTTAAAGATCTTTATTTTGCCCTTGTGCACTTTATTTTTGTGTTTATTTATAATAAATATATTTGTTTGAACTTCAGACTGTCTCTGGGCCTCTATCCACTCACCAGCCTGCCACAAACACATTAAAAAAAAAAAAAAAAAAAACACAACGAGACACAGCTCTAGGCAAGTGTTGGGTTAGCTAGGGGCAGCCTTGCTGGGCAGAATGAATGGTTAGGATTGTGTCATGTACAGCTGTTATAGATCGTTATCCTGCTGGTGAAACGAGGTTAAAAGCTCTAGAACTGCATGCGCAAACAAACCTACTGTTGCCCTTGTGCACTTTATTTTTGTGTTTATTTATAATAAAAGTATATTTGTTTGAACTTCAGACTGTCTCTGGGCCTCTATCCACACACCAGCCTGCCACATTTGGTGTCACAAGTGGGATAGCGCCACCTAGAGGCTCAGAGCAGTATTTTTTTTTTGTTTTGTGGAATTTTTGGGATAGTGTTTTTTTTTTTTTTTAAAACATGGGAAAGAAGAGCAGACAGCGGCAAAGGCAGGACAAGCAGCAGCTGAAGAAATGTAAGCTGCTGCAGCCACCGCTGGAGGACCCGGCCAGCCTCTTCTCCTGGTGTTCCTGGTGCGGGAAGGAGGACCATCGTTGGCGGTCCTGCCCAGATGTGCCACTGGCAAACTGGTGTGGCCAGTGTGAGGAGGATGGCCACAACTGGGCAGGATGCCCCTACAACCAGGCCCAGGAAGAGGTGCAGTGTTCACCCCGGGCATCAGGGGCCACCCCACTACCTCCAGCACCATCACCTTCACCACCGTCCTAGGAGATCTGGGACTGGTTGATGCACCCTGAGGCAGACCTCGTCCACGATCTCCCCATAGTTATCAACACGCTGTGGTGTCGAGATGGGGAGAGGTGGGAACAGTGGGAGGAATAACACCACCCGTCGTCCTTCCCAGAGGTTGCCCTCATGGTGGTTAATTACCTGGCGGTAGACATGGGAGATGCCCCGGTCACTCCAATAAAGAGGGGTGAGCTGTCGCTCCCAGAGCCAGAGAGGGGTGAGGAGCTGCCATCGCTCCCAGAGCCAGAGAGGGAGGAGGAGCTGCCGTCGCTCCCAGAGCCAGAGAGGCAGGAGGAGCTGCCGTCGCTCCCAGAGCCAGAGAGGGAGGAGGAGCTGCCGTCGCTCCCAGAGCCAGAGAGGGAGGAGCAGCTGCCGTCGCTCCCAGAGCCAGAGAGGGAGGAGGAGCTGCTGTCCCCAGAGCCCAGAGGGGAGGATCCGCTGTCGCTCCCAGAGCCAGCCCAGAGGGGAGGAGCTATGGCCCAAGGATGCCTGCCTTGCACCGCTTAGGGATGCCACGCTCGCTCCGCTCAGGGGTGATGTATTTGGATCGCCTGGGGTTGCCTGCTGCTCCGCATCACCTGGGGTTGCCTGCTGCTCCGCATCGCCTGGGGCTGCTGGTGTCTACTTTTTGTTTTAGGCCTCCCGAGGGTCCGCTGCTGCCATCGCCTCCCGAGGGTCCGCTGCTGCCTTCTCCACTAGAGGGAGCCGGGCCGCCATCAATGTCTTTGTCACCAGAGGGAGCCGGGCCGCCGTCCCCATACTACCTTGGAGATTCGGTGCCCCCTCAACCAAAGAAGGCTTGGGGGCTCCAACATCAACCCCGCCCACCACCACCCACCAAAACAGCCCACCCAAGGGACATAATTGGACTCTCGGGGGGAAGGGGGGAGTTGGCCGATTGCGGCCGGTGTACGTTGTACATTAGGGGGAGGTGTGTGAAATTGGCAGGGATGGGTTAAATTCCCCTACCTGCCTGGGTTCATTGTGTTCAGGTGGCTGGGGTTGATTAGATGATTAGTTTAATTAATGATCGATCAGCGCCCAGCCACCTGACATAAAAGGAAGCCTCTGCTTCTCATTTGGGAGGAGGGAGCTGAGGAAGCAGGTTGGTGTTTGTGATTTTTGAATTTTGATAAATCCAGTGAAGGCATTGCCCAGCCTGGAAACCTTATTTTTGTAAGTTTTGTTCTCTTTCTATTTGTGTTTAAAGATCTTTATTTTGACCTTGTGCACTTTATTTTTGTGTTTATTTATAATAAGTATATTTGTTTGAACTTCAGACTGCCTCTGGGCCTCTATCCACTCACCAGCCTGCCACAAACACATAAAAAAAAAAAAAAAAAAAAAAAAACACAACGAGACACAGCTCTAGGCAAGTGTCGGGTTAGCTAGGGGCAGCCTTGCTGGGCAGAATGAATGGTTAGGATTGTGTCATGTACAGCTGTTATAGATCGTTATCCTGCTGGTGAAACGAGGTTAAAAGCTCTAGAACTGCATGCGCAAACAAACCTACTGTAGTTCAGTAATTCAGTGGTTAAGATTTAAACTCTTTGGGTTCATCTGGGTCTGGGATCATCTACCCTACCCATGCATTGTACGCTCGTATTGAATTGAAGCAAATAGAAATATATGACTGTAGAATGGGAAGGGTATCCTTGTCTATTGAAAGTTAAATCCCGCATTAAAAATATAACAATGCAGTCAGTGCACTTGGGCTCCATTGACACAAGGTGATGTACAATCCCTGTGCCGAAGTTGATAACGTTATTGTTCAGATGTACAGAACACACTTGTTGCAATATTAGTAATATAGCCATATTTATAATTGGTAGTATAGATAAACTAAACAGTTGTACATAGACTAAACAGTTAGCCAAAATGTAAAAGGACACTGTAGGCCAAACATAATTTACTCCTCCTACTCTCTGCAGATGTTACTAACCAGCCAGTCAACACTCTGAACCCAGACTACTGTACCATATCTTCTTACATTTCTGGCTTCATCTGTTCAGCTTATTAAACTCAAAGGTTTTCAGATCATGCAGTACAATATAAATAGAATAAATCTGGTTTGCAGAAAACAAAATCATTGTTTAATAGATCTGACTGTACTGTACCTCTAATAATAGTAGCAATAAGTAGGATTCTAGGTCACAAAAAGTGACTTATTGTTATGATCTTCCAAAAATAAAAAAAACAACTTGCATCCAAGAATATTGAATCGTTCAAAGCTATTGAAGAAGCATGTGGCTGCATTGCGTACTTTATATTTGATGTCATGTACAGTGTGGTTGTAATAATGAAAGATGGTGCAACTGGGACCCACTGGAAAAACAAGGTGTGCCGATGTACATATCACAGGAAGTAAAACATGTATTAAACAGAAATACAAACAAAGGAAACAGAGGTTTTTTTTATCCCCCCCGATTCTCCAGCATACCAGCAGCATGGAGTCATGCAGTACACAGTCTCCCACCCCCTGGTCCGCTGTGGGATCAATGTTTGAAAATAATGGCCTTGTCGGCTCTTGGATTGAGCCAGTTTATTGTGTTGCTGGTGGGAATCAATCAGTTCCGTGATATCTTATTACTAACGTTAATTCACTCAGAGCTGTATGGATCTGTGCATTAGCTGGGGCAGCATTTGATTTAAAGAGAGGAAGGGAGGTGGTGGTGGTAACAGTGGAATTAAAAAAGAATGAAAGAAAGTTCATTCTCTGTGTATTGCCCCAGGACACAGTCAAAATCTGTAGTTTTTATAAAAACAATTATAAAAATGCAGTGATAGACGCATTACAGTAAGTGTACAAATAAGCTGCTAAGAAAAGAGATTTCATTTTTTTTTTTTTTTTTTTTTTTTGCGAAGTGTTGTATAAGGGGTTACCAGTCTGAACTGCATTCTAAATGCCTGAAGAGGGTTAATTAATACATAACCCTTATAATTACTGTTTATAGGGGATCAGTCCCCATTCCTGATTGAACAGTGAATCAGGGAGGCTCTGTATCATACATTTTATCACCTTAGTTGATATCATACATAATAATAATCTTTATTTTTATGTAGCACCTTTCATAGTGAACCACCATCACAAATAGCTTTACAAGATGTGAGACTAGGGTGTGTGAATTATGCATCAGCTACAGAGTCACTTTCAACATCTCACATGAAAGACAGAGCACAAGGAGGTTAAGGGACTTGCTCAGGGTCACACAATGAGTCAGCGGCTGAGCTGGGATTTGAATCGGGGACCTGCTGGTTACGAGCGTGTTTCTTGAACCACTGGACTGTACAGTCTCCTATGTAGTTTCATGAGCTGTGTGGAGGCCTGAGCAGTCAATGTTGCAGTCCAGACATTTTTTGTTCAGCGTTCAAACATTCACCTGTCTTCAGACATTCACCTGTCTGCAGAGCTAACACCATTAGAGATGAATCATTTACAAACCTCAGTCAAAGCTTGCTCCGCTTGTGTGAGTTTTGCATATGTTGTAAAAACATAAAGAGAGAAAGATAGTATCATCTTTCTTGTAGGACAGAAAGATTGTTAAGTTTTGCTAAATAAAGAAACTAAAATCTGTCTCTCACCCACATCTAAGCAACGGCTTTAGATGTGGTCAGAGTGGCTGCTGTTGCTCTGTCCCCGGGTCTTGCGTAGGATGTCACCAAATTGATTTATATATTGAGTTCCTCTTTATGACTCAGAGCAACGGCTGCTGGGTGTCCCACTGTATAGAGAAGCTGTCTGGCTCAAGTGGGTTCAGGAACCAGCCTAGTTTTCTGACAGCTGATCTTAGAGCTGAGACAAGGGAACGTTTGGCTTGGCTGCTCTAGAAATATGTTTCCGAGAATCAGGTTAAAAACAGCCACCTAGACAATTCCTAAAATGAACTACCGGTATATAATATATTCGGGCAGGCCGAACACCAGTATCTTCCTAGTAGTTGGCTCACCTTTATAACTTATATTTACTAATAGTGGATGAGAACAGTTCAGGGACAAAGATAAACACAATTTTTTTTTTTTTTTTGAACAAGCACAGCGTTGAAACAAATCAAAACCACCAGTCCTTCAGCCCCAATCATTACTGTAGGCCTCGCCTCTTCTCTCCACTCTTACAACTAGGCCTCACTACTTCCAAGTCCTTTCACTCTAACCCTGAAGCCAAACAGTGTGCCAGTCCCTCAGCAATGACCCCTAGGCCCCATTGACTCCTTGTCCTTAGCTCCGGCCACTAGGCCACACTGTTTCCCAAAATCTTTAACTAATAAAGGCCCTCTCTTTAAAGCTTAGCACACAAAAGAGGGATATTAGTAGGGAGAGACTGCAAAAACTACAAATGTATTGTTATTTTTGACAGAGAAAACCGTTGAAGAAGTGGTTTACTCTTTATTTTTACCTGTTTCCTGTTCTAGCCCCAGCTCAGACAGTGCCACTGATCTCACAGGGGTTCACCACAGGGGGCAGTTAGACACAGAGGGGGGGGGGGGGGGGGGGCTGATTAGAGTTTAGGGTTAGGTAGGAAGCTCAGTCTGTCAAATAAAATAATCTCATTCTGCTAATCTTGCAGGAATGCAAATTGCATGTTCTTTTCTCCAAAAAAGCAGAAGGTATTAACTTGCCATTAGTCCCACAGATTTGTTTTTGCATATTTATTTATTTATTTATTTATTTATTGCATTTCAGGTCTTTCAGCAAACTTCTGTATATCTTAACATGCCTCCAAGGACATTTTATTGAGGAACTATTAAATGTTTTAGTGGTTTCTATATTGTTGCTTTCACTATTGGAAGGAATTACATCTGAACTGCCTTAACACTAGGCCTAACAAGTTATGTTTCTCTTTAAGTGTCCATAGTTGTGTGATAAAACTGGCAGAAAACACATGGCAACAACTACATGTGCACATTGTCCTAATCCCTTTTCTTACTTAACCATGTAAGCACCAAATTATGTTTTCTTTGAAAAAATTAGAACACAAGCAGTATGTATGTAATTTGATACATTACAATTTAAAATAACACTGTATATAAAGAGAAAATTAAAATAACAGCAAAATGCAAGTTACAAATGCTCCAAAACATTTTACAAAGTAGCTTGTCCTCAAATGAGGAGAATGGCACTTGGTGGGTTAATTGGCTTCAGTGTCACTTTCACTGCTCTTCTGATTGTTTGATTCAAATGTTTAATATTTTTTTATGCTGATGAAATATGTAATTTAAATCAGGTGTCACTCACAGTATCAGATAACATTGCAGTAAATCAGGAATGTACAGCATGACTAGTTTGGAAATGGACTCACTTAGTCTAACAAAGAAAGCCCATGGAACCCTTTTAAATGTGGACCAACATAGAAAAGACTGCACTACAGTGTTGATCATTCAAAGAATTGAGAGAAAGGTTCGACTGCACAACGAGGGGAGCAGTGAAAATGGCACTGAAGGTAGCATAGAGTATGCAGTATGACTAACTTTCCTCCTGGTGAATTTCACTGCTTTTATCTCGAACTGTTAAGCTTGAACCGAAAGGACGGGTCCCATTCCTCCACCCCAGCCCTCCCTGGTCCAGGTGCTTGGAACGCATGTAACCTTGATGGGTGGGTGTGTGGGGAGATTGCTGTTGATTTTAAGTAACTCCCTGAGACCTAGTGCTTTGGGGAAGTGAATCTGCTGATGTTAGCAGTGCAGCAAAGCCACCGAATTTACCGGATTGTTGTGGTGAAAAAAGATGCTGAGAGTGTTAATCAGGACGTTTGAGAAATTCCCCACAAACACAGACACACACACAGAGCTTGGTCTGTGGCATGGGGACGGTGGCTTGCCTTCAATTCATTAGCTTATTTTTACTCAATACGAAAATGATCAGGACTTCTGCTATTGTGGCGAGATTATACCTGAAAGAACTCGGTAGTTTAAATAATAATACAGTCACCATTTACAGTTATTGCATTACAGGCTCCTGCATTCAATATAGATCGATGTGCACATACAGCATTGGAATCTCTAGACCCTCAAGTTGGCTGGAAGCACTCCTGTTCGCACTCCTAAAATATCTCCCCTAGGGCCTGAGATATGATTTTATTGGTAACAACAATGTCAATCGCCTACTGATCTCTAGAGAAACACTACCGCTGGCTGCATTGACTAGCAATTTAGATCTTATTCACTTATTTGGCTTATTTAAGGTAAGTTAAGGTGCATGCAAGGTTTTAGAAAGGAAACCAATGAAACAACAACAACCACAGCAAAACAGTAACACTTTACATGAAGTGTCTCTAGTGACACTGTTCTTAGAGAGTAATTGCCTGTGTGGTTAGTAATGACATTGTAAATACGAAAATACAGTTACCTGCTAACAACTCTAACATTTCTCATTTTGCAATCAATTAAGAATGTAGTTGCAACTAGACAACGATATGCAATAATATGTGTAATTACTGCGTTTCTACAGTATAGTTACAATATAATGGAGTCAGATACTTAACTATTATCCTTCGGAAGAGATGTAAAGCCGAGGTCCTATTGTAAATGACTCCGCAGCATCAGCTGTGATGCATCGTTCACCTCCAAGTCTCTGTAAGTCCCTTTGGATAAAAAGCGTCTGCTAAATAACTAAATAATAATAAATAATGTTGTTTCTTTAGGTCAAAATACTCTGTCTGCTGATCAAAATAATGAAAGCCAGGTCCATTACTCACAAACCCCTTTATCCTCTTTTGAAAAGCAGCTCTGGTTTAGGGATGACTGCCTGCACTTTGTGCAACCAGTGGCAGTGATCATTCAGTGTCCAGCAGAGCATAGCAGGCTATGAATCAATAACCAATAAAGCTGGACAGTTATGGCAGTCAGTATGGGCACATGCACAAGATTTGTGGACAGACTCATAGGAGGCAGCCAATAGATCAATCTGGACATGGACAATTGGGTATTGGAGTTAGAGAAGAAACCCAGAGGAGCAGAGCTGGTTCCAGTGGGTATGGATCGATCAGTGAGCAAAGCAACAATCTGTATTTATAGATGGCCTGTCTGTGTATTTTTATTGCATACCATGCCATACTTTGAATATTACACTAAGATATATGCAGACATTGAGGTGGAAATGCCTCCTTGTACCGTATTCAGCACATCTCTCTCTCTCTCTCTCTCTCTCTCTCTCTCTCTCTCTCTCTCTCTCTCTCTTCGATCCTCATCTCTCCTCTAGAGATATATATATATATATATATATATATATATATTATATATAGATATATATATATATATATATGTATATGGTTCCATAGAAACAGGAAAGAATAATTCTACATGTAAAGTGTAGTTTGTCCACCAGCACTTTGTCTCAGTTCGAAGGTATGCACAAATTTTTTTTTTATATTGTGTATATCAGTCATTAATCATATTTTACAGCATTTTAAAAACAAGGCACAGGTATAAAATGATAAAAAATACAAAAGCTGTAACATTTTGTCCCGATGATCCCTAGGGAGGTTAAAGATGCCGTTTCTATAAGCCTTAATGAAGTCAATCGATACACTTTGGAGGCCAAGCGTTTTGCAATAAGATCAGTGAAAGGGGAAGGTGCCGCCTCCTCCCTCAGCTCTGCTATTCTCAATCCCTCAGTCACAGAGCTGTGTTGACAACTCCTCTTTTCACTGCTAACAAACAGACAGCTCCCTACGAGGCCATGTCTGGAAGAACAAGCAACCACATTTGTCATGATAGCGGGCAGATCTCTGTCTTATATCAGGATTGAGCTCAGTTGGGTCAGGGTGTGAGGCAAGGGGGCCAAATAGGAATTGGCCTATGCCCCCTCAAGAAAGAGGATACAGGCTGCAAATTCAAGGAGTGACACTGTGCTGAAATTCAATTAAACAGAGACACAGTCAGAGCCACAATCACATCAAAAGGATACACAGATAGCGTTCAATTCACTTGTCTAACACTAGTAATTGTTAAGGGATATCATGCATTTAAGTGTGTGAATGGGAAACCGTACTGGGGTCTGATCAATCGATCTTAAAACTGAATTAATAAATGACATCATTTTTATGTGTCTTTCCACTAGCTAGTCATTTAGTCCTGGGATGAATCCTTTTACTTTGCCCCAAACCTCTCAGATGAGATCGTCCCTGGGAGTCATGGCCAGCTGCCTCCCCAGACTCGCGTTGCTCTCGAGTGGTGCAATCAAGCTGTGGCCAAAACAGTAGCTTTTTATAGAGTGTGTCATACCAATGCTGACGCCTAACAGAGTTTGTTCCTTTTTATTTAGAATTAACAGAGCTTTTCTTAAAGGATTCATCGATTCAAATTACTGTAAAT
The DNA here is from genome assembly GCF_017654505.1 of Polyodon spathula. NCBI lineage: Eukaryota > Metazoa > Chordata > Actinopteri > Acipenseriformes > Polyodontidae > Polyodon > Polyodon spathula. Next base: position 9,293,708 of record NC_054541.1, on the reverse strand, counting down.
AAAATTTGAAGAAATTATTAACTTTAATTAATTGTGTCTAATACATGAACTACATAATATCAACTATCTATCTATCTGTCCCGCTGGGTAATAATAATAATAATAATAATAATAATAATAATAATAATAATAATAATTTGTTAACTATTAATAACTAGCTTACTAACATGGTAACACACGTGTTTAATTTTTTGTTAATGATTAGTCAATACTATATCTAGTGACTTGTTTATCATATTCTGGCAAATGGTTGCAAACCCTACCCTCCTTTCTACTTAATGAAACTATCATATCATTAAGACTTATTCCAAGGGGTTGGATGTGTTGAATCTGCTTGCTTTGAAATGGAATGTACACAGGCAAAACCTTCCTTTTTTATGTACAGGTAAAGTCTATTTCTGTTAAATTCAGTCACTTGAGCGATAAGAAGTAGTAAAATAAAAAATAAAAAAAGTTTCCAAAATTGTATTTACTGTAATATCTATTTGTTCTTGCTGTACCATATTAGGATATGGAAAGAACCTCAACAGATGTCTAATACAGGCTTACTGTGCTCATGTCAAGTTGCTGGGACGTAGCGAGGTCTAGTGAGGAAAGGAGACCTTGTGGGTTTGACTCACATCTATGCTATTGCAACACTTGGAAATTTGCATAGTCTGCAACATGAATGGTCCTAATTTACAAATCTTAAAGCCAGGGGTTATTTTAAGAACGTGTCGATGGATTAAATAAAGTTTTATAATAATGAAAGTGTTCTAAAATGCTAAAACACAAAATACTTTATTTTTAAAAAGTGCTTGTAAAATGTATTTAAAATAAAAAAAGCCTATGACACTATAGGGAAATTGCATTAAGCCCCGGTCACGCCTGGAACGATAATGATGGCCATAAATCGTTTATGGAGCGGTCACACCAGAACAAAAAAGGGCTCTGATATATTGTACAGCAAATGCCAATCGACTTTTTTGTACACGCCCATTTTAAGAAATACTCATTTATAGACCATCAGAAGGCGCAGGAGACAAAGAAGACAAGTGTGGGTACACAGAATACTACAGAGTAAGGAGGAGTTAAAGGGAATCCCACACGCTCCTTGGTATAGTCAAGTGCTGATAATTACGCTGTGGGTATTGTCTCAAGGAAGTATGCACGGTCGCCTTGGGTACAACCACTTCCCATTAGAGTAAAACATGAAATAACAACTTGGTATGTAACACTGATTACTCCATAAATTATCTATATAGCGTATTACTTCAATTTGGCACCGCAGGTGTTTATTTTAAATTGATCGAAACGACTGCGGCGCTTAAAAGAGGATGGGCTTTATACGAGGGCGACCTTTATTAATAATACCATTTTCAAACACTGCAATAATTTATTACATGATTTATGACATTTTAGAAGTATCGTGGTTGCTTATTTTCTGTAGTACGGTAGCCTGCCTGTATGTAGCAGTGTGTGTGGCTAACCTACTTTGACTACAGTACATTTAGAGGTGACAGTTACCGAGAGCCTATTAAGTGGGAGTTGGAAGGTCAGGGCAGTACTGTATTAGCGAATCAGGAGTGTGTATTGGTTGTTAAGGGGCGGGACAATGCTGGTGTGGCAGTTCAATCCAAGAGTGTGATGTAGATGTTTTTCTGCACGGAAAATTACCTCAGAATATCAGCTTGATTTCTGTAAAAACTGTATCCTACTCTGTTTTTTTTTTTCTCACTGTAACATGCTTGTTTGTAATATATCTGCAAGAGAAACCGAAACTAAATCTTCTCATAGATAGTATTTTTATTTGTATGGGAATTACAATTGAACTAAAAACAAAACAACACAACCACCCACTGTATAAGAACTTCAGAAGGACTGCTGTTCTGTATGTAGTTTATCTTGGATTTTCATTCAGAACTGTACCACCATAAAATAAAATGTGCTTACTATGTGTGTGTGCATTAGTTTGTAATTTACGTGCTGGATTGAGGCTCCCATCTCTTCGGGGGCGTTACATGTACACAGTCAGTGTTGAATGTCTATTTTTTTACTGTGTGTGGTTTTTTTTTTATTAAATGAAGAAAAAAAAACAAAAACCTTAATGTTTCTTTATTGATAGTGACGTTTATTCAAGGGCGGCCTATATTATAAAGCTGATCTATGACTGCGGCGTATAGGATCATACATGATTGAATGGCTGTTTATCAAATAATTTATAACACAATAATAATAATAATAATAATAATAATAATAATAATAATAATAATAATAATAATAATATATATATTCCTTGATGTATACTAGTTTTCTGATGTGCTGTTCTGCAGTGGAACAGTGGAGGGCAGTCTTCTCTGTAGTAAATCATTGCAATGCCTGTATTTACTGTTTACCGTGTTTAAAATAATATATAAAATAACACCAGGTAGGCGATGATGTCACATTTGATACAGCCCTGATTGGCCAGGAACATTTATCGTTGTCGCTCTGAAAGCGATTGAAACGATGGCTATCGTTATCGTTTGCAATGATCGTTATCGTTGTGATGTGACCACCTCCATTAAGTTGACCACTGAGTGATTTATCGTTACAAATGTGGTACAACATCTGAAAAATAACTCTGATGGTCCCTAAATTCTGTATCATTTTAAAGACAAAGACTCCCACCCCTCTCTTTTAATCACCCCTTTGTTGTGGGAGTTTTGTACTGCTCTCTGCTCTGTGCTGATTGAAAGTGACACTGACGCGATTACGGCACTAAAAACCAGATTAGGAACGGCGCGGCACACGCAGCTCCCTTCTCCCTGGTGTCTTTAAACGACTGCCGGGCTAATTTGGCTGGGAAAATGGGGCCCTATTGAAGGTGGCTGCTGATGATCTAATAACTGTTCATCTCATTTATCAATGCGCACTTCTCCCCAAACCTTCTTAGTATCGATGGATGGATTAGACTAATGAAGTCTGAGGAAAGTCAGTTATATTACTGCTGGTGCTGTACCTACCTGTCTCTCCGACTGTTTCTCTTTCTGGAAATCCCTTATGAAAGTGTATTAAGGTTTACAGTGGGAAAACCACGGCCAAAATGTATGGGGAACTTTAGTCAAGGCATGGGAAAACACAATGGTGAAGTAGAGGTGTCTCTGGGAAATATTTCAGTGGATGGATAAATAAAAGCTGTGGGATGTTGTTAGGTGAGGCACAGCTTGTTTTCTATGTGCTGGGTTAAGTGTAGAGCAGCAGGTTACTGGCCTGGGTGAGTGGATTCTTTCAGGGATCAACTTGGGCCTTGTGATGAGTCAAAGGGATTTCGGTCTGTGATTCAGCCTCCCGACAGTAGATGGCATCAAACCAAATCGGGACTTCCCTTACCAAGATCTCGTGACCATGACAAAAGTCATCTTTTTGAGGGGCAGCACCTTGGTGAGGGGCGGAAATACGAGTATGTAAATTCCAGCCACTGGAGTCAAGTGAAGGATAAGGACACTTGTCAGTTGGGGATTGGTGTTCCACTGACTACAGAGGCGGGACATTACATACTAAAGGGAACGTACTACTATGTTCGGGGTTGGTCCGAAAGTAAAATAGGAGGAGTAACGGGTGGAGGGAGAGACTAGTTTGATGCAGCGGGATTTTTTAAAAAAACATTAACATTTCTTTTGTCTTTTTTTGTTTATGTATGGTTCGCCACGACGACGATTAAAGACGAGTTCTCACGGTCTGTTTTGGATTTCACCCCTGCACTCCTTCCCTCACACCATTTTGTTTTCTTTTGTTATTTAATTATTTTGTTGTGTATAGATAATAAAAATAAATTATTTTATTTCAGTACACATAAATTACTGTCTGGACATTCCATTTAATACACTCTCGTCTCACAGGCCTACTCAAGGATCACAAGTTGTGAAGCTCTGGGTTAGTCAGCTGGATATGTTTATTAAGCTTTCGCTTTCCTATATATATATATATATATATATATATATATATATATATATATATATATATATATATATATATATATAATATATATATATATATATATATATATATATATATATAGCATAAGCATGGGAAGGCAGCAGCAGGGCTGGTAGGTGACATAATCACATACAAAGACATAAGCCTGATATATGCTCCTTGCAAAGGAGCCGGCTCTTTTGTACAGCGGTATTGGTGCTATGCTTTAGTGCGAGAGGTCCTGGGTTCGTGCCCGCCCTCCGCCTGTGTGTGGATTGCCTCGTCCTGTGTGATGAGCCTGCCTGCGGGAACCGATATATATATATATATATATATATATATATATATATATATATATATATATATATACATATTCCTGATTGTTTTGGTATTTTTATTCATACATCATACGTCATCGATGTGTTATGGAAAACAGAAAACAGCTCATAGCAAAGGTAATATAATGCGTTTCTTGTAAACACTGCAGTGTTTTGTAACCGTTAAGTTGTTATTATTATTGTTTAGAAACATTGTGGAACAACATCAGAGAATAACTGAGCAATTGGGGGGCCTAGGGACGTCACAGGTATACATAGTGTAGCATAGAAATGGGAAAACACAACAGAAACTGCATGTTTTCTTTCCCCATAACAGCTTTAAGAAATATGTATGTATTTTTTGCAACGTGAAATGTATGAAGGTGACCTCTGTGTTGAACAGTCCAGTTCCTCAATCCTAGCCACATGACTCCAGACACAATCTCACACCGAGATTGCTGTCAGTACAAAGTGTGGGAGAGAAAACGACAAAGATAGTATCTTGATCTCATGCCGAACCTTAAAAAAAAGAAAAGAAAAAAAAAAAGTAATATTAAAAAGCATGGTAAACTGCAAACGTAGTGTGCAACATGTTCAGGTCTTAGCCACACCTTAGAATTTTTTTAAAGCTGATGTTATATTAGTTTTATATAATGCTGCAATAAATGAGAATTAACATTTGCAGCATAAATCATAATAATGCAAAATATAAATAAATATAGCGCATATGTGCCCATTGCAAACATATCCCTTTGTATTATTACATGCTATAGGACAAAGATATTTGGTAAACATGGAAGAAAAAATAGTAAATGAATACAATTTTTAATAGGAAGTAGGTAGCTAAAGGAACTATGTGAAAACATATATACCATACATCAATGTAAGAGAAAATCACACTCAATACATGGCTATATTTCATGCGTGAACAGCAATGTCACATACCCATGACTGTCAAAGCGACTTTCACATGACTGGGTTAATGCACGGGGGAGCCTGCATGGCATCACACAGCCTGTCGATTCTTCCCGATAGGCAGGCATTGCTTTATTGAGATGGTCCACTAAGCAGGAATGCTTTGATTGGGTACAGTCACTTTTTGTTTGACCCAACGAGTGTGGAAAAATCCTACTCTTGGCTGGCAAGGTAATGGGTGAGCGTGATTGTAATGACAAGACACTAGTAAGCTACCAGGAAGCCTAGGGGAGTCATTACAATGCTTCAGGCTGTACGTATTGTTATAGTAATCCCCTGTTAGCAGTCATGCACTCCAGAACATGATGAGATAAGAGTCCTATCTGTGCAGAAAATCAAGTCTTTCTTTTGATTGGACTGTTTTAGAGCCGGGGCGCGTGGGAATGCTTCTTCTACGAGGGTACCATGAGCTCAGTCAAAAATAAAATGACTTTCTTCCCATAGTGAACACATATGTGTATCTTATATAAGATCTATATGTACATTATGCATATAAACATATTTGTTCACAGCATGTGCAGTGCATTTTCAATCTAAATTGTGCATTCCCATGATTTTAAATATTAGTAAGTATTTATTGTACAACATGCTTGAAGGGTGTCTGTGTATTGTGTTGCAGTGTGAAAGGTACTATAGTTGGTTTGAGTAGCTTAGAGGTTAGTTGGAGTGCTGGGCTACAGTGTGGAAAGCAGTAGGGTTTAAATAGCTCAGTGCTTAGTGCTGGCTGCAGAGTGGCAGTGGACTTAGGCAGCATTGTGGTTAAAGTGAACAAGGACTGAGGATATAAGAGTTACAACAGCATTTGAGTTGAGATGTCTTGGGGGTAATAACAAAAATGCTAACTTTTAGTTTCCATAATTAGAAAATAATTTCCAAAATACAATTTGTTTAACCTTTGACACTTATCTGACCCAGTGGCCTATGCTTTGTAGGGTTGCTGAAACCTACTAAATCCTCATTGAACTTTGACCTTGAACAAAGCCGTGAAGTCCAAAGGGGCCATGACCTTTCCTTAACACATCGATTAACGTTTAATAGGAGTTTGCCATGTGATCCTTGACACTGAATATCCATTCATCAGAAGTGTGTATCACCCGTTTCCCAGTAATTGATTGATATTACAGACTGCAGAGTTTCCCTTTTTCCTTTCTACTTCCAGCCATTCCAGCCCATCCCTTCGGAATAACAACTGTAGACTACAATTTTTGCATTTTTACCTGCTGCCGAAATTGGTGAGAGGTTCAGGATTTGGGAAGGGGAGGTGGTGTTTGGAATCTCTGAATCGAAAATTAAGTGTGGATAATATAGACCCGCAGCGCAGCATGTAATTATCCTGGTGTAGCTGGTGCCTGGTTATTTTCTGGAGACGAGTGGAAACCTTGGGTGCTTCAGCCTTCTCCTCTCAACAAATCCCCCCCCCACCCCTCTCAGATTTATGAAAAGCCGAGCAAGGAGGCTTTGAGGCTGTCGGCTCCAGCCCTGTGGTTTCTGGCACTAAGCAACTCCGTTTGTAGCAGATTATATGTCTCCCCATTCCCTGCTAACCCCAAGCCAGGCTGCAAGCTCCACTTGGCTGAGAGACATGTTGTAGAGCACGTTGAGCCAAGCCCAGCCAAGTCTTCCAAATGAATCCCTTTAACTACTGGCTTTCCCAGATATTGTCTTGTAACCCTTTGATGCCAGTCCTCATCAAATGATCTTCCAATGCAATGCGGTGGTACTACTAAGAAACAACGACAGCACATAAACTCACTGGCACCAAATCAATGCCGTATCAAGGCCACTGTGCCATATTTGTTCCTAATATATTGTTTTGTCACTGCTGTGACAAAAACAAGGGGATATTTCATCATTTTTTTAAATAATATTTTATTGCTAGTGCCAGTCTGTTAGGCATCTTTCTCTTATACCCCAAATATATAAAAAAGTAGACTTTTCACTGCATGTTTTCCCTGGAACAGTTAACCACCTAGCTATAAACATTCAGATCATCATGCAGACAACAATTCTTTAATGAAGCAGTTGCATGAAAAGCAGTACTGATTTCAAAAATCATGCAACAGCACTTTTTCAGAAAACCTGAGCTTGTGTAACCACACTGATTGAGAGCTGCCCAGTCTCAAAACACTTCACTCCTCCACCATTAACTTGTTTTTCTCTAGATAGTTCTGTTTCCTAATCCACTGAACACAGTGATAAAACAGCACTGAATTAAAAACACCTATCCGCCCTCTAGCCATTAGTCACTGACCAGTAGAGGTTGTTTATGGCCAAACCATGATAATGGTTGGCCTGTGGTCAGAAGGTCACGGCCAAACCCAAGATCTCCTTGTTCACAGATAGCAACTATATTTTTAAAAATATTTGCTGCTGTTAACGTAATATATCTTTGGAGCATTTCTTGTTTAAATACATCATTTTAACAGTTAAGTTAAAGGTAGCTGCCTTTTTTTATTGCACATGAATTGGTAATTGGTAAAATCATTGGTAGATTTTTTTATTTTTTTTTACCATGCACAAGTCCCCACTTATGGCAACATACAATGGACAGAATTGTGTATTTTTATTATCTGAGAGTAATATAATGAATAAAAAAAGGTTTTCAAGGTCAAGATCCTGTTCTATGTCAAAAGAAAATAATTCTGTACAATAACAATGCCAACAAACTTCAATTTGTGATCAAGTCTGGAGATGAATTTGTTAATTATAGGCCTTTTGGTTATTTTGGAACACTGAAAGCAAGCGATTACAGTCCCAGCAGGTTATCCTAATTGTAAAGAATGCCTTGTGTGGGTTTAAAAGTTGCCTTGGGACAGACTGCTACTAATGGAGGTGTTTGGAAAGGGAGCAAAATCTTTTGTTTACCCTTTCTCTGGATTTATAAACTATAAATAGTAACACTGCAGACCCCCCTGGATCATAAGATAATCACTCTCTCTTCCTCCTCCTCCTCCTTGTAAGCACTGTGCTAGGTGCACCACAGCACTTTCTTTCTTTCTTTCTTAATTTACATTTATAAATGCTGTGTTTCTCTTTATTTTGAAAAAAAAAGTAAAGCTAATAATAATCTGGAGCAAAAAGCTTTGAGAATCTACTCCTAAATATTTCAAAGACGGTCTGCCCTTTTTTTGTCAGTTTTAATTGCTTTGAGCATTAGGTTTTTTTTTATATTTCAAAGATGTCTCAGCTCTTACAGTATACACTGCACCCACCACTATTAAATTAAAACAATATATCGCTGTTTTGCACTGTAACTTATCATGACCTAATGAAAGAGTACTGTCCTATGTAATTGTTATTGTATGCAGCTATAGCGGAAGTGTCTTTAATATCTATGTTTTTGTCTTTGCATTTTACTATTGGATAACACTTTAACTTCTTTGTAATTACATCATAATAACACAGTCATAACACTTGTAGTTGTGTAGTCACAGCAGCAAAACATGCTTAATTACAAAATCATGAATGTGGGCTGTTGCTAACTTCTTTAATTACACTTGTGGTAGTTATTTGTGTAATTACTATTTAACAACTATGTAATTAAAGTGTAATTACACTGAACAAAAAATATAAATGCAACATGCAACAATTTCAAAGATTTTACTGAATTACAGTTCATATAAGGAAATCAGTCAATTGAAATTAGGCCCTAAATTCATTAGGCCCTAATCTATGGATGTCACATGACTGGGAATACAGATATGCATCTGTTGGTCACAGATACCTTAAAAAAGAAAGGTAGGGGTGCGGATCAGAAAACCAGTCAGTATCTGGTGTGACCACCATTTGCCTCTTGCAGTGCGACACATCTCCTTCGCATAGAGTTGATCAGGCTGTTGATTGTGGCCTGTGGAATGTTGTCCCACTCCTCCTCAATGGCTGTGCGAAGTTGCTGGATATTGGCGGGAACTGAAACACGCTGTCGATCCAGAGCATCCCAAACATGCTCAATGGGTGACATGTCTGGTGAGTATGCAGGCCATGGAAGAACTGGGACATTGGTTCCAGGAATTGTGTCCAGATCCTTGCGACATGGGGCCGTGCATTATCATGCTGAAACATGAGCTGATGGCGGCAGATGAATGGCACGACAATGGGCCTCAGGATCTCGTCACGGTATCTCTCTATTCAAATTGCCATTGATAAAATGCAATTGTGTTCATTGTCCGTAGCTTATGCCTGCCCATACCATAACGCCACCGCCACCACAGGGCACTCTGTTCACAACGTTGACATCAGCAAACCGCTCGCCCACACGACGCCATACACGCTGTCTGCCATCTGCCTGGTACAGTTGAAATCGGGATTCATCCGTGAAGAGCGCACTTTTCCAGTGTGCCAGTGGCCATCGAAAGTGAGCATTTGCTCACTGAAGTTGGTTACGACGCCGAACTGCAGTCAGGTCAAGACCCTGGTGAGGACGACGAGCACGCAGATGAGCTTAATTGAGACGGTTTCTGACAGTTTGAACAGAAATTCTTCGGTTGTGCAAAAACCAAGAGTTTCATCAGCTGTCCAGGTGGCTGTGTCTCAGACGATTCCATAGGTGAAGAAGCCAGATGTGGAGGTCCAGGGCTGGGGTGGTTACACGTGGTCTGCGGTTGTGAGGCCGGTTGGATGTACGGCCAAATTCTCTAAAACGACGTTGGAGAAATGAACATTCAATTCTCTGGCAACAGCTCTGGTGGACATTCCTGCAGTCAGCATGCCAATTGCACGCTCCCTCAAAACTTGAGACATCTGTGGCATTGTGTTGTGTGACAAAACTGCACATTTTAGAGTGGCCTTTTATTGTCCCCAGCACAAGGTGCACCTGTGTAATGATCATGCTGTTTAATCAGCTTCTTGATATGCTACATCTGTCAGGTGGATGGATTATCTTGGGAAAGGAGAAATGCTCACTAACAGGGATGTAAACAAATTTATGCACAAAATTTGAGAGTAATAAGCTTTTTGTGCGTATAGAAAATTTCTGGGATCTTTTATTATAGCTCGTGAAACATGGGACCAACACTTTTATATTTTTGTTCAGTGTACTTTTCATGTAGAGAGTTACCAACTATAGCCCAAAATGATGGACTTTGAGAGGCTTTACAAGGTTTTTAACTGCACTGAAATTGTTTCTGCAATTATGTAATCACTAAGACAGTTCTATGAAAATATATTTATATGACTTATTTGACCCCAGTATGGGATTTGAGGAGTTCTATTTCTACATCTATATCTACATTGGTAAACACATATGATATACAATTAACAAAGCAGCCAACGATAGTATACTGTAATTACATTGTAGTACATTTTAAAGATTGCATGTACCAGGGCTGAATTTGTCATAATTGTTACCTTTAAAATGTACACAGAGAGGGAGAACATTCACATACAAAAATGTGATTTGTGTATTTTTATGCTGCAGTGGTCTGGCCATTGTTCTTCAACAAACAAATAAAAAAAGTGTGATTTTACAATGCCAGGAACAAACAAAATATCAGATTGCCAATTGCTTCTTGGCAATGCCTAGCCACAGACTTCACATGTTCTATAAAGGTCCTGGCCAAATGCTACACTCCAACTGTGCTCCACATGGTCTTGCTGTCTTATCTCAAATCACTCTTTTTTTATTTTTTCCTAAAATATAATAAGACAGTGCTTAGTGCCGTAACAATATTCCATCAATGGAAGCCATGCCTTTATGCTATATTATATACATTTGATAGGTAAAGAAACAACGGTTTAGCCAATAACATAAAGAAACTTACAAAGCACATGGAAGTCAAAAAATGTAACTCAAAACAAGAAATATCATCTGCCAAGGCAATTTTGTTTAACAACAGGCTCATTATTATAAAACTAGCTGAGAACAACTTAGTAGGAGGAGCACTGTTGTTAAAATGACTTTCATAAAACAAACACTTTGCAACTCTCGTGTTTATGTTTTAGGTGTATAAATACAAAAAAGGGTATATTAGTATAAATACAAGCTTCATTCTCTGATGTTGTCCTTGTAATAGCGCTTTGCCACAGCTGGAGGTCAGGAGGGTATTCATAGGAGACGTGCAGGGCATTTCTGCTCTTGAAGTACTGCAGGGTGAAATGTTTATTATCAGTGACCGTGCTCGGAGAGGCTTTGTTTATGTGACAAGAACTCAGTTTAGTGTAGAAATGCCTTGTTCAGTACTTTCAGTTGAAAATCAGCGATAGAATCTAAAGCAAATATTTACAAAAAAGGAGAACAAATCAACAAACAGCTTTGCAGTCCAATAGAGGTGGAAAGGTTGCTTTCACACCCAGTGCTTCACTGCAACCAATGTTCTTTTCTCCTCTTCTTTATTGCTTTCTACCTTTTAGCACATGACATTGCACAGGCTGCTTTAAATACTATAAGTACAGGAGGGTGCTGGGATGCTCATAGGGGAGGAGAAAGTCCTACTCTGAAATACAAAAACATGTAATGGAAGTATTTAAATTAGAAGTATCAATTTTCAAAAAGTACCCTGGTATTCAAGATCTGTAAAAGGTTACCATACTTCTAAAAGCAGTCAGGATACCAAGTCTTTCATGAACACTTGCCTACCCCTAACTTTTTTTTAAAATTTAGAGCGTCCAATTTTATTTCTGTTTTTCTCACTAGTTTAAGACCAATCATGCTACCTCCTAACAACAGCTCAGGAGAAGTTTCACATAGTAAGAATTGATATGTTAGATGCTCAATAGCTAAATAGAAGCAGGCCATTGGTTGTTCCAGGAGTGTGTGCTTTTCACAAAGTCAGCACAGTGATTCTAAAAAGCCATCATTCCATGCAGGTTCTCATCTTGATAAGAACAAGGAAGGTGGTAGAGGCTTCCAAAAATGAGTCTGAGAACTTGACTGGTTTGAACCTGATCAACCCCTGGACTCACTTTATAATAGTACCACAAGATTGAACCAGCATGCTATGGGGAGGGGGGTCCTGTCATTGAATCACATCACATGCATGTGCAGTTTTCTTTAAACTTCCTTACGGGCCAACATCAACAGCTTGTCTGCAAGTAATCAACATTGATTCACAATAGTGTGGTTTCCTTTTTAAACTGTTTAAACCTGTGTCCAGACTTTATCAGTCGTCCATTTTAGGGTTTAAGGATGTCATGAATTTTAGGCATTTTTTTAATATTCGGATATCAATAACTTACAAATTAGTGACTAAAACTCACTTTAATTTCCTACCGGTGCTGTATTAATGTTCAGTCCCGTCCTTCCTCTGCTAAAACTCCAAAGATCTGCTTGGTATACAGGGTGAGAAAGAAATGGCCATGCAGAAGCAGTTAGATATGATGAGATATAATTGAAACTGTGGTTTCCTCTATCTGGTAAACCATAGCAAATTGTTCTGCATGAACTACTGAGTACACTTGTAAAAAAAAACATGTTTACAGCTACACAGCATTAGTACATTGTAGGCATGCAAACTGATGTATTTACCCCCAGAACACATGACTCAGTATTGAGAACCAAGCCATGCTTAAAATGACCCCGACAAGTAATTCAAAGCACCCGCCGACCAACAAGAAACAAATGCTTCCTGCTCCACAGTGTCAGCAGATGGGCTGAGAAATGTTTTTTTTAGAAGCTGTGTTTGTGCTTCAGATTTTCCTATTGTGGGTCATGGGGCCTGGGCTCAGCATGGCCCACATTGGTCTAAAAGAGGTCTTGCACTGTTGGGAGGACAAGAGATAAGTCAGAACGATATTTTTCCATGAGACAACTTCTTCTCACACTTCATTGATGACGACCTCCAATTTAGGTACTGTCACTGGGCCATGACGAAATGCACAGTGGCTTCTGTTCCACTTTTGCTAATCTTTTCCCATTAGAAAGATACTGGGGGCATATTGTCCAAGCATTCACTCCAGTATTTATTTAACTCCTGGTACAAAACTTAAATCAAACAAACGCACTAGTAATACATGAGTATGGTGTTTGTGAGTGTAATGCCTTGTAAACAAGGCCCCGGTCTCTCTGTGTAAATGTCTCGGTTAAAAATAAATAAATAAGTACATTTAAAAAAACATTTTGTCCATGAACACTGTAGCGTGCTCTCATTATGTTTGTAATACGATTCCTGTATAATATTTCTGTTTTCTCGTGACTCCTGCTGTCTGTGATACCAAGGCAGTGCTGATCAAATAAAGAAACCAGCAAACAAACAAACACAAATAAATAAATAAGTAAATAAATAAATAGGTACCGTGGAAAGCTGATGTTGTGTGTTGTGTGGACGGTGTGGGTGGATCAGAGGTGACTTGATGTTGGAATTCCTCCCTCAGCTCCGGCCTGGAGATGCTGTGAAGGCTGTGAATTGTGCTCGGCAGTTTTTTGGCCCCAAAGAGCCAGGGAAGCATATGGTGCACATGGCACAGGTGACTGCCTCTAGCTCACAGACTGCTTTGGCCAGGGGGACCCTTTGGGCTTTTCATTATTCGCAACCTGTGGGGCATGTGAGGGTATGATAGGCAGATGTATTTAGCTTTTGCTTAAATGCAAAGTTTGATATTTAAATAAAGCCTGTTTATGTTACAAAACTACAATGGAATTCAGTACTATAGCTCATATGTACCGTAGATACTCATGTGAATTACAACTTCTTAATCTGAAAAGTTTTCGGCAGTGAAGGAGAAATGCAAACATAAGGAGCAGAGATGTGCATTTTCATAGAAAAAGTGCTTGACAATGTTCTGCAGTTCACAGGAATGGGCAATAGGTTATTGAAATGGAACACACTCAAATACATCTGAATTCCTGCCATTTATTCTGTGTAAGAGCCTATTATATTTAGGTACACTAGAGAAACTGAAACTAAAAGGCATATGAAAGTTTACAATGGTAAATTGTTCCATGCATTGTTTACTTAGCATGATCTCTACATTCTTAACCATGCATTTTGGTTAATTGTTTTTTTTTTATCATGCTTTATCATACTTCTTTGTGATTAACCATGCTTGCAGGTGCATTACTATACTTTTGCTATGAATTTACTGTACATTTACTTTGATTGTACCTCATAATACAACAGTAAAAAGTGATTAGAATATTTACTTAAAGAACTCATTTTTACTTCAGCATTAAAGCTGATGGTTCTTTTAAAATGGATGTTACTTCTAGGGACATTCTTGTAAAGGAGATTGAGCATCTTTAGAAGGTGTCTTGCACAGTAAAAACAAATGTTTACTATAAAAACCAAAATAAAAGATAGCTCTGGAAGCAGACTATCTCTGGTTGCATAAGTCAGGGCACCTGGGACCAGGTAGAGGGGTGGCTCAGAAAAGCCCTTCCCTGAACCAGGCAGCTCCTGTTTTATTCAGTGAGCACTGGGCTGCTTCCCAGATGTTTTAATTACAAGGCAGAGAGAGCGCATGATTCCCACCATATGCCTCCACTCAGCGTAAGTAAACGGCAGCTCTGGTGGGGCGTGAATCCGGCAGGTTAGCTTGCCTCCCTCCGACAAAGCGCCTGTCAGATCCGATCAGCCTCTTCGATCCCTCACTAAGCTTGCTAATTTAGGGAGGGCCTTGACTAACACCCCATGAAAACACTCACTCCAGAAGCAATTAAAGTTCTGACTGATATAAAAGCTTTTCCAGGAGGAATCGTATGCAAAGCGGGAGGAGGGGCTTGCTAACTCATTGTATGCAAAGCAGGAGGAGGGGCTTGCTAACTCATTGTATGCAAAGTGGAAGGAGGGGCTTGCTAATTCATTGGATGCAAAGTGGGAGGAGGGGCTTGCTAACTCTTTGGATGCAAAGCGGAGGAGGGGCTTGCTAACTCATTGTATGCAAAGTGGGAGGAGGGGCTTGCTAACTCATTGTATGCAAAGTGGGAGGAGGGACTTGCTAACTCATTGTATGCAAAGTGGAAAGAGGGGCTTGCTAATTCATTGGATGCAAAGTGGGAGGAGGGGTTGCTAACTCATTGTTTTGGTTTTCAGGGAGACGACTGCTTGAACCAAGTCCAAGTTTTTCACAGAGGTTAAAGTGCATTGCAGTCTTATCCCTTATCAAGAGTACCATGGTAAAGTAAGTTTACCATGCCTCTTACAGATTATCATAGGTGTTTAACATGTTTATTTATACTTGCTTGTGCTTCACTAATCTTGCCTGTGTTTGCCATGCTTACTATTTGATTTACCTCAGCTCTCTGATTTCAGTGTTCTGCAAGTTGTGTGAAATGAATGTGTAACCCAGTAAAATCAATATTTATTTAAACAAATGAAATCAGGTTATACCAATCTGAAAAGCAAGAGACAAACTTTATTAACTTATCTTACTGCTTTTGTAAAAGTTTCAATAAGTACCTGGAAGAAATGTGTGCTAAAGGAAAGAATCCCATGTTCCTTAATGCCTGCTTCATTCAAGAATTTCAAGTATGGATCTGAACCTGAAATGCAAGAGATTGATCGCTCCCTCACTCACACTGAGGCTGACTGTTTTTTTTTTTTTTAATTTAGAGTACCCATTTATTTTACCCCCTATTTTCTCACCAATTTAGATTGTCCAATTATTTTTCCCCTCACCGCTGCAATTCCCCTGCCAGACGTTTAGTGAGCGTCCCTGAATCTCACCAACAAGCCTGCCTTCCTCTTCTACACCCTGGAACTCGAGAGCGGGTGTCAGCGAGCTACCAGTCTCTGGAGGACAAAGGCCAGCCCTGCAGGTGTCTGCTCTGAGCTCACTAGGCGCATGGCTGGTAGGGTCGGCTGACATTCCCTTCGTAATCCATGGGGCGCTGTTTGTAGATGTGTGAGATGGAGGGGGGACATAATTGTATAAAACATACTCCACTCACCAAAGTGAAAGACCAGTAAAAGTTCTTCCCCACGTTAAATCTGCACAGTCATTTTTCAGTTTCTCATGCTTTCTCCAGCTCTGCTATGTGCACCGCTGTTAACTATAGTTTATCGTTTTTTTTTTTTTTTTTTTACTATGGTGTACCAACTTCCTTGTGTCTCATATTTCTTTGCTTTTAACACGGTTCAGTGCAGTACAGTTTTATAATAGTTTTACATGACCTTGAACACTACATTAGATCTTTTTTTCATTTTCTGCTCTGCTTTGAATCAATGCTTTAGCAGTGCGTTTTCACAGCAAAGGGTATTCTGCTTGTTGAAGATTATTATATTGTAAGATAATCACTGACAGCGAGGGACGGGATGAAGCCAGTCAGTGATGCATTGAAATCTTGCTCTAGTGTACATCAGACTGAGAAGCATCATGAATACTGCGCTATGGTTATTTTGGTTTGTCTACAAGAACACCATTCTTCCATTTGCGTGGGTATTCTCATGTGCTTTTAAAGTGCCTACCTGGTATCATATCCACTTCTCTCTGTTGACTTGTTGTTACAAACAATGTATCATTGCAGCACTGTCAGAAACAAGATTCAGCCACAACTTGGACGTGGCTGTCTCATATTGGAGAGGGATGGAGGGGTGTTGAGCACAGAGGTCTGACAAGGGAACAGTGGTGAAATCCAGGCTTCATTTTAGCACACTTCTGAAATGCTTCTATTAATATGCCCCTTGTGGAAAGAACTATCAGCTGTAGAATCAGATAGTTGAACTCTTTGACAGATTCTCACCCCTGACAACATTTTTTACATGGCTTGCTGAGATAAGACCTGCACTGGGGAAGGCTATATGGAGGCATATCGCTAGACTTTCCTACATACAGGGGTCTAGCGATATACCAACCAATATGCTCTTACAAGCCCTTAATTAAAAGTCTCAGTATATCTTTATTGGATATGATTTTCCTTTCTACAACAATTGCACTAATGGTGATTTTGAGTAAATAACTTTCCCAATTTAGCCCATACAGTTTAATTGCAGCAATGTTAACACTCGCCTCCCCAGTCAGAAAGC
The DNA here is from genome assembly GCF_017654505.1 of Polyodon spathula. NCBI lineage: Eukaryota > Metazoa > Chordata > Actinopteri > Acipenseriformes > Polyodontidae > Polyodon > Polyodon spathula. The sequence continues at coordinate 9,276,583 of NC_054541.1, read as the reverse complement.
TAATACCTTGGTCAAGCATAGGCATAAAGGAACAGTACAGAAGTATGGAACTATAAATGCTAAGTTCATGGTATCAGTTGAAAAACATGATGAAATTACTGGGTACATTTACCATGGCAAACTTTTATATGGGGAAGGTTTTATTTTCCTATCACAAGAGTGGTTCAAATCGAAGAGAACCTTATAGACCTGGCCTGAAGTTATTCCCTGTGCCATATTTGAAGTCATATTTGAAGTCATTCAATTAAAAAGCAGACCGATGTGAGCGTAGTGAATCTGTTTACATAGAACCTGTGGTGGTTTTAAATATTCAGAGTGTTACCAACGTAATTTTAAGAAAATGTATACATTTGTATTTCAATAATAATAATAGTAGTAATCATAATAAACATCATTCATTTTTTGTTACTGTGCAGTACAATTGGAAAAAGATGTAAAGCAGAGGCAACATAAGAGAAGATTATAAAAACATTATAAATTAATATTAGCTTAGGGGAGTGTGGTAAATAAAAATCAATGTGCGTGATGCAAGCATATGGGAATCATGGTAATGAAAAAAACTTTAATATGGGGAACTGGTCAATAACCCCATTTTGTAAAATACAAATTCCCTCCAAATGTATTTTCTTACTCCATATGCTAAAAGCATTACAACACATGTATACACACACACACACACACACACACACACACACACACACACTGAGTCTCGCGTACACTACAGCTCCTAGAAAACAGCTCCTTCAAATCATCGCCTTAACCTTGAAAAGTCAGGTTTAAAACATTTTCTCAATTTTATATTGCTATTTATGTTGACAACTACTTGGCACCTTGGAAACAGTCAATCTAGCAACATAAAAAAAAACAAAAAAAAAACACCTTATTTTTTTATTTAAAAAACTAGCTTTAGTGGCTTTTAGAGAAACAAAAAAGGCCTTTTCAAACATAAATGAAATAGTAGTGCTTTTGAACTGGCAGCACAGCTCAAATCCCCCCCCCACTCCCTGCCCATCCACATAAGCTTACATTTTTAATTCTTGTCCCCGAATAGGTTTGCTATTAAAAAAAAAAATAGATACTGCATGAAATATTGATTTAGTACATTTCCTTATGAATTTGCATTCTCTGAAATTACATCTTTCATATTTGCCACACTTTAGAGGTTCCTAAAGAAATCATCCTTGTTGATTGTGTGTGCACGATTGTTTTTCTATTTATTTTTATAAAGCATCAAGTTTGTTCATCTGTATGCAACAAATCTAGGAACTTGTCTCATGGATTTAACTGTGTGAGAGCTAACTTCTCGTGGTTCTCATGCCCCAGGGTATTTGTATGCAATTCGGAGAGATGGGTGTTTTCATTCTGAATAAAGCTTGACAAGAAGCGTTCAGAACCTCTTTATCCTATGTAACTAATGTGCAATCATCACATTTTTAAAATGGAATTGTGCATTGCAGTCACGTGGTTTCAACCCATGTGGATTGTGCATAATTTAGGTAGCGTGGATAAGGTGTTAGACAAACATTGCAGCCAGAGGTCTTTAATCAATGTCATGAGCATCAACTGACACAGGGGTGTTTTATTGCTCATCCCTAAGGTGCAGGGTGACAGAGCTGGAAATGGAGTGTTTCAGGACTCATTGAGGTTAAAGATGAAAGTGTGTGGGAGCTGTGATTTGAATAATAACAATCATCTGTAAATGTGGAATATTAATTGCTCAAAATAAAAAGACTGCTTTGGTAAATAGTGCCCAGTAGCTAAAAAAAAGCAGACTCCAAGAAATGTAATTTCAGTTTCGTGTTACCACGTTCAGAGTCAAGTTAGATAATTAGCACACTGGCTAGTTCTAAGAATCCAGAGTTGAAGCCTTAGGCACCAAACAATAAAATCAATAAAGACAGTCATTGCCTAGCAATATTTTCTGTGTCTGAGAATGCTTCAGTTAATATGAGAGTCTGTAAAGTTCTACAATATTGGATGTCTGTTAATTGCATTGTGCAACTCCATACAGTTTAAAATGTCCAATGTCCAATATCCAATATAATATTGAAACATTTTGTGGGATAAGTATAGGATGGTGGTCCATAGGAAAGGATGTTTATTTTTTATGTTGGCTTTTGGAAATGAATGAGGATACACAATGGATCTGAGTGAGTAACTCAAAAATAATCAATGAGGGAAGCCATCAAAACAGAGCAGAAAGAGCCATTGTGTTTTCTGTTTATACCACATCTAATTAACAATGTACTTAGGATGATAGATTGAATTAAGTAATTGCCATTGCTTTTGGGAGCTCTGAATTCAAAGCTTAGTAGAGCCACTGTTGGGATGTCCCTGCTAAAATATAATTATAATTCCCTGTTCAAAATAATACTCACAGCCATAACAGAAGACATTCTGGATACACTCCTGTAATCAAACAACGCTAAATGCGAATGGAAACATTAAAAAAACCTCTTCAAGCGCACGTCAGACCTATCAGGTGAGTAAATGTCGTCATGGAACAGAGCAATGCAGGTCGTGAGAAAGCATGGTGCTATTTTGCTTTTTTTGCCAAGGAATGGGGAGCTGTGTTTGGTGTCTTGTGCTGTCATTTCTGTTATCCCTTCTGTTTCTATTTTATTTATTATTTGCTACTTGGCTCCTGGTGGTATTTGATATTTACCCTCAAAATACCAATTCACTTAACATAAATCTTATCAAACAGATTATAAACACATTTTAGTGTTTATTTGTTTTAGATACAGTAACACTTTCGATGAAAAACCAAAATCAATATCAGTGTAAAATATATTAGTAGTGAAATGTATTTAGAATCTGTTGCATAAGAGCTTTGTTCAATTCCTAAACTTACAGTGTACTACTACTACTACTACTACTACCACTATAAATAACTTGAGAAACTATACTATATATATTACAATATTTTTACAAAGCGCCTTGAGTTCATTTTGAAGTAAATATGTTTGAAAAGACCTTGAGCGCGAGTTTAAAAGAGATCAATGTGTTGAGGAAATGCCGATTGGGATCAATGGGAATTGATTTACGACGGCGGGCTGCAGTGTTAAAGTCTAAAGCTGCTGAAATAGCCTTTATGAATATTAACAGGGCCGGAATCAATACCCCAGCTCACTTTTAGAAATGACAGGGAACAATCTGCCTTTACTCTTGCCCTGATTAAAGACACCACACTGCCTTGTTTTTACAAGCCCTCTCACTCACAATGAGAGGTGAGTCGTGCTTTCAGCTACAAAGAGTTCCTCAAACGCAGGAGTCTGCTTTAAACCTACCTGCCCGTAGGGAAGGCAAAAAAGAGAGGGTGTCCTTGAGGGAATTTTAAATGAAGCTTATTTATCTTACACAACTTTGTTAAGCCAAAATGGGCCTTCAGCTACTTTTTAAGCAGTTGTTTTCTTTTTTTATTGCACTTGTAAATATACGTATCCCAATCAAACCCGCTTATAACAACCGCTCAAGGAGCAAGTAGACTTAATAGACAGGTGGTTCTTATGTCCAAGTATTGAATCTCCAGGTAGGAAATTGATTTCAAACCTTTTTTACTGCCCCTTTAATACTGGTTTGACTGTCCATATCCTACTTAATGGGTTTATGATTTGGTACCCACGGCCAGTAGGATCAGGTTGTCAATGTTACAGTGTATTGCAATGTGTTATGTGTTCATTGTTCAGCAGGTGGCAATTGTGTGTATACGTTTTGGGTATAGATAAGTGTCTGATCCACTCTACAGCAGGTGAGAGACTAAAGCTTTCTGACTGGCTTGTAATAATACCAGAAGTTGTCCTTCTAGTCGTTCATTACAAAAGCAAGACTGAACTCAAGTTTTCACATCCATAAATAGATAAGACATGCACTAAAATACAGAGATATCACTGATAAAAACACATTGTTTTACTCGGAAATCTCAAGCTTTTATAGGGGTGTGTATGATGCAATGCTAACAACTGTTGTTTACGAACAAATCATTGGGAACTAGGGTCACAGGGTAGAAATCCAGAACACAATGTGGCTGGGCCACTCAAGGACATTTACCTTTTTGTTCCTTAGCCACTCCAGTGTAGCTTTGGCTGTATGCTTTGGGTCGTTGTCACGCTGAAAGGTGAACTTCCGTTCCAGTTTCAGCTTTCTTGCAGAGGGCAGCAGGTTTTCCTCTGACTTCTCTTTACTTTGTTCCATTCATTATCCCTTCTATCCTGACAAGTGCCCCAGTCCCTGCAATGAGAAACATCCCCATAACATGATGCTGTCATCACCATGCTTCATAGTAGGGATGGTGTTCTTTGGGTGATGCGCTGTGTTGGGTTTGCACCAAACAATGTTTTGCATTTAGGCCAAAAAGTTCCATTTTAGTTTCGTCAGACCACAAAACTTTTTGCCACATGGCTCGGGACACACACAATATGAGCGTTATAACCAAAGAGCATTATAAATGCCGTTATAAAAAAAGGGGAAATGGGAATGGGCTTGCACCAGGTTCGGCTGCCGGAGTGGGGCTAAAGCGAAGCTGAAGCGTCTCGTCTCCTGGAGAAAGCCGCAGCAAAAAAGTAAATGCATTAGGAAAGATAACCACGTAATAGGACTAATATTTATTAAGTTATAAAACGAATGCTGAATAAGATGTCTGTGTTATAAAGTGCCAGTGCAGCTTTTCTTCAGTTCAGATACTATATCAAAAGGGAGTGACAGAAACAAAAGACTGAGAAGTTGTTTATAGCTTGAAAAACACTGGTACTGTATTTACTGTAGAAATATTGCATGAATCTGTAGTATAGGGGACTGGGGGACCTGCTGTAGGAGCGTTATATCTGAGATCCTTATAGCGAGGGAGCACTGTATATAATAATAATAATAATAATAATAATAATAATAATAATAATAATAATAATAATAATAATAATAATAATCTTTATTTTTATATAGCACCTTTCATAGTGGACACCATCACAAAGCACTTTACATGATATGAAACTAGGGTGTATGAACTATGCATCAGCTGAAGAGTCACTTACAACAACATCTCACCCCAAAGATAGAGCACAAGGAGGGTAAGTGACTTGCTCAGGGTCACACAGTGAGTCATTGGCTGAGCTGGGATTTGAACGAGGTACCTGCTGGTTTCTTTAACCACTAGACCAAACAGCCTCCTATATATATATATATATATATATATATATATATATATATATATATATATATATATATATATATATATATATATATGCACAACATCTGCTGTACATACTACATATTGTGTAATTCACTTATAATCATAAATATATATATATATATATATATATATATATATATATATATATATATATATATATATTTTGCTGAATTCTAAAAGTGAATTACAATATATGTAGTATGTACAGCATTCATATATAAAATACGTGCAGTATGTTTCACACTGTGTCCTGGCCATTGCTGGATCTTCTAACTTGGATTACTACACTGGGCATCAGCAAAAACCAGTACACCCATCTTGGATGTTCGGGATGGAGAGGTGCGATTGAACGGGGTCACCTTAGCCCTGTGGCAATGCAAAATCTTAGCAAGGGATGATACTTTTGAATAATTAATTCAAATATTCCTGCCTGCCAGGAACTGCCTCTATTTTCCTTTTTTTATATACACCTCATGGGCTTAATCAGCATCAAAGACTTACAAATCCAATAAACCATTTCCCTGCACTGGAAAGCAGCTGGGTAGAACTTTAAGATCAGCCTCCCCCATTCTCTACCCCTCTATTGACTCTACCAGCAGAATCGCTTTGAAAACAACTAAGAGAACAAGAAAGGAAAAGAGGGAGGAAGAGGCTGAGGGGATAAGGGAGAGAGAATAGGAGGGGGGTAAGAGGGAAAGAGAGAGGCTGTGTGTGAAAAAGGGAGAGAGAAAAGAGAGCAATATAAGAGAAGAATAGATAGATAGATAGATAGAGAGATAGATAGAGATAGATAGATAGATAGATAGATAGATAGATAGATAGATAGATAGATAGATAGATAGTATAAGCACTCCCATACCCAATATCTGAACCCTATATCTATATTTAAACATGTTATATTTAGTTAAGTAGCTGGTGCAAAAAATAATAATCCAAAAGTCCCTTAAGCCAGACTGCAGATTTATAGCCATCTATCACCTCCAAAGTGCTTCCACATGTGGAGAGGCCTGTCTCGGCCCAGCCTGAGCCCCACGAGTGAGCTGCCTCAGCGGAGGAGGCTTGGGGAAGCTTGGTTTGGCTAGGAAAGAGAGACCGGTGCCTGGGGGGAGTTGTGGAACACAGTTTTGTTTTGGCCTGGAGAGATCAGAGAGAGAGAGAGAGAGAGAGAGAGAGAAAGAGAGAGAGATAGATTCAAACTGGTTCAGGAAATGAGACAATCACTACATAAAACAATCACAAACTTTGCCACGGCCCGTCATAAATCATACGGTGTCGCAAAAATACTTCAGCGTTTAAGTACACAGACTATTAAAGTGCAACTCTAGCCTTTGGGTTGTAGCAGCCCTTCATTGTTTGGGGGAGGTTGTTCCTCTCCTGATTGTCTGTAGCCTTAAATCCAGCAGTGGTTTTAGATTTGGGAGAGTACATGAAGTACATGTCCTGAGCTACAGTATACCTGCTAATCTGTTAAATTGACCGTAGAAAATTTGCAAAGCAAGGTTGCATTCTTCTCCTGTTTTCCCCAAGTCTGTTCTATAGTTAAGCATAGTTTACCATTATTTTTGCACTGCTATGCCATACACCTCTGTTCTATACCACGGTTGTCAGTGCTTCACCATGCTTTCACTAGGCTTTACTACACTGCAGTGTATTTGCCATAGTAAACATGTATATACAATGAATTTATTCATTCATTAGATATAATATTCTTGTTTCCAAGAAGGTCCTAATGAAATAGAAGCTATACAAGAAAGCACCCCAGTGTATATGTCTGTATAGCGATAGAAGAAATAGAATCTTATGGACAAGGCCTATCCAGGTCATCAAGCAACTCAAATAGACATGCGATTAACTTAATATTAGGAGTTACAGTTATAATTAATATACAGTAAAGGATGTGGTGCCCAAAGAGAATAATGACACAGCCCTCAGGCTTACTCTACCCTGGCAAGCAGTTAGTAATCCTCTGTGCTTGCCAAGTTTTATAATTTGACTGTTTGCTCATTTCACTGCAGGCAGGGAGCCTGTTATTAATAATGGAATACAAAGGGCTTGTCTCTGAACCTTCAATATCTAATGAGGTGTTCAAGGGTTGTTTTTTCATTACACTCAGGACTCTTAAGACGCAAGTAAACGTGTTGCCAGAGTGACCTGGCTGGTGGTAGAACGTGGTGCGCAACACGCTGCAACATGTTGCATTCTTTAGAATCAGAGTTGGATTTATTTTTTTCAGCAGCATGCTGTGCAGCCCAAGCCAATCAGGGCTCTTGTCACGTTTTCTTGTATCTGATGAATTAATTTAGGGCTCTTCTATTCTACTTCCTGATGTATTCGAAATCATTTGTTTTTTTACGGAATTTGTAAGCTTTGGAAACATGTTATTGTTTTTAATATAGTGACGCAGGGACCCACTGTGCATGGTGGCTAAGCTGGAAACCCCAAAATCTGTGGCACATGCCAGGGCTTATGTGCTCGCCAATGATCCTCCCTGTAGGCTTGCCTAAAATCTAAAAATGTCACACATGTCAGTGATAATAGTAAAACATATGAAATTCTATTACAGCTTGTATCTATTAAATACATTTTGTGAATTTCAGTGGTAAATCTGCTCTGGTCCGAGTTATTGCATTGAGTCATGCTGCGCTGTGCTGTCTCTCTTCAGAGCAAGGGGAAGCTGTGCAGAATAGTGTGTTTTTAAGACACTTCCTGTTTCCTTCCCAAAACAGCTGCTCCACTATCTCTGTTTGGAGGTGAGTTACTTGTGGACTCTTTTGTAAACATGTAAACAAGTGATAACACCACTGAGCCACCTGGGGTGGGTAGTGGGCGTTTCTAACTAGTTTAACTAGCAGCATAGGGCACTATGCCATGATAAGATATACAGTGTAACAAAGCATTGTAAAGTTTGGCAATACCATTATAATGCATATTCAAGTACTTGCTATCTGAAGAAGTCTATGGGAATATCAGTTACTCCAGGAGTATCTACCCATAATCTGAACATCCCTGAGGGGTCTGTCATACCATCAGGTTGCTGTTCCGTTGTTGGTTCAAGTCTCAGGGTGCACGGGGGATAGCATCCTGGACCTAATCTGTGTAGACCAGGCTTTAATTCAATTTGCACTGCTTTAACTGACTGCTTTGAAACGGACGGCCTTCTGCACACTTTCACGTTAGGGTTCAAGTTACGCTCAACAGCCTATCAAACATAACACAGCTTGGTAAAATTGTGACATAATTTGCCATTATAAATTCACCTGCAATAGTAACAGACAGACGCCCCCAGCAGCACAGGCCCCTGAGGAAACTCAAAGCAGAGCGAGTCTCTCACTCCTCTAGCTCCCCTGCTGGAGAGGGGAGACTCAATATCAGTGGTATCCCTCCAACTCAATTACTGTACAGAAGAATATGTAGTCATATTGAAAAGGAATGCACCCTCATTAAAGTCATTAAATAAATTAGCAGCATAAAGTAGCAGCATTTTGTTTTCGTTCAGTCAGTTTAATCACCCCGCAGTGCATTAGCACGCACTGCCACTCGCCCGTTTCAACAGATTGCTTATGCTAACTTTAGATAATTGAAATGCTTGGAACATCGTGGCCAGGGTAATGATAGCCTCTCTGCCTCTGCCATGTGTTTCTGTTTTGATGCTAATAGCTGGAAATCCCTCTGGGAGACGAAGGTTAACCCTCACTTTAACACAGAGTACTGACTACTGCACTTACCCTGCACTGCACAGCCTCCCCAAAACCTTGTAACAGAGCACAGTATCAACACATCCACAGCAATAGCTAGACATAATAATAATAATAATAAATAATAATAATAATAATAATAATAATAATAATAATAATAATAATAATAATAATAATAATATAGTTGAAGACAAAGCAGTCATAATGGTGAGAAGGTCTTAATTTCCAGGTCAATCAATCAATCAATCTTTATTTTATATAGCGCCTTTTATAGTGGAACACCATCACAAAGCGCTTTGCAAGATGCAGTAAATAAAAGAAGATCCATAATACTTCAAATAGAGAAATGCTGTTACAGATGGATGTACCAAAAATAAAAGCAGTGTGCCAGGCAGCGGGGCACAGGGAAGACACAGTGAGAGTAAGTCTATAACTGCTTGTTTAAACGAGCCAGGCTTGCTTTGCCCTGTCAATTTTCATGTTTGCATTAGGAACACCGGTGCTTGCCAGAACGCTTCAATAATAATGAGAATAATGGCTCATTACAAGCTAAAAGACTGACCAACTTTGAAAAAAAACAAAAACAAAAAAACAGGCAAACGTATCAAATATGATAAAATTGAATCAATTACAATACAAGGATAATGTTAAACATACAGAAGCTAGACGTATAAAACCACTTTGCTTGCTTGAAGAGTAGGCAATGGTTAACTGTCCCGGTTATTTTACATACAAGTCTGTGCCAAATAATGCTTGGCAGCGGAATCTTCATCTAACAGTTCCAAATGTTGAGACTTGTGTCCTCCTAGTGATTCCTTCAATTTGCTTGTATGTGTGGAAATCTGCCAAGACATAATCTGAGGAATTGCAATCCATTAGCTTGAAGAAGCACAGAGTATAACACAAACAGGTAACCCTTTCCTTTCTCACTAACTCCCCTGAACACACATTTTCTTTTCACATTTTGACTGCATTCAATCTTATAAATGCACTCATTGCATGTGAATGTGGAATTGGCTATACTCAAGAACCCTGATACTGTGTGCATACAAAGATTTAAGTAAATAGACACCGCCATCCTTTAACTTGTGACAAATCTCTGTATGTTTTCAAAAACCCATGCTCCCTTGAGAAAGGTATGTAAACTATACTAAACAGTTCAGCAGCTGGCTGTTCTGAACAAATATTCCAGTTACAGTGGTTTCCCTGTCCTCCTTCCTTCACGTGTACCATTTCACTACACTTTCAGTGCAGTTGTTTTCTGCCTTGTGGGGTTTGTACATTTGGTGACAAGGCCAGCAAGCTGAGGCACTCAGAGCCTGCTGTAGCAGCCTCTCAGCCTGTCTGATGAGCCTCTCTCCTGTCTCTCCTCTGTTGCTCTGCAGAAAGCCCATAGCCCTGGCACCTTGCCAGGCCCTTGCCCTTTGCCTCCAGTGACGCCACTGAAATCCCTCGTTGGCATGCCAACAGAACATTAAGTATAACCTCTGGATAAAGAGTGCAAAGAGGTGATAAACTTTTGGGCAGTAAATTTGCTTCCTCTCTACCCCTCCCTATACAGGACTAACCCTTAACTGCCCAGTCAAACCAGAAGCCAGATAAAAGGCTGCAAAAAGAAACGCACACAAACTACAATCAATTGTCTTCCTTCTATGATGGTAAGATTGCACTGATTCTGTGTCGCTCACCATGCTTATAACATGGTAAAGAATGATTTGTATAATGCTTTGCCATACTGTTAAGATAGACTGGAACACAGGCATCCAGTGGTGAAAGGCTTGTGTATTACCCACTGCACCTCCTAGCCTGCAGGTTTTGACTGCATTTGGTGTTTATCTCATAGCTGAGGCTGCTCTCTTTTCTTGGGCCTGTGATGTTACTTCAGCATGTTGACTCCAAGGCCACAGGCAGCAGCAGCAGCAGCAGCAGCAGCAGCAGAAGCAGAGATCAACGGTGCAGGGCTGCAGCAAGAGATGGAGGGACCTGTCAGGCCTGAATTAGATGTTAAATCTTTTGGACAAAATGTATTATGTTAAGAATTTATCATGCGCTGTTTCCTGCGGGATGATGTATAGAAGAGATTTGTCAACGGCCACAGTCAGAATCTGCTGTTTCAGGGCTAAAGTGGCTGTCATGCTGCCAGTGATAGATTTTTATCTGCTCTCACTCTCTCTATTCTTCTTTCTCGCTCATTCTCATTTTCTTTCTCACTCTACTTTTCTCTCTCTCTCTCTCTCTCCCCTTCTTATCCTCCTGTTTTTGTTTTCTTCTCTCTCACCCATTCACATCACCTTTCTCTCTCACACCTCCAACTCGGCTCTTATGACCAACCAACCCCTTTCATCTATACTGCCACTTTATTAGGACTTGTACTGTCCCTAATATCAGGTTGGGTCACTGTTTACCCTGACCACAGCCTTGACACTTCTGTTAGATCCATTATTCATCTTTTCTGCCTCACCTCATCTTTCTACCATGTTCTCCACTATCCTTCAATCTTTATTTCCTCACCTCTCATCATTCCCCCCATGCTTTCCTTCTGGGTGAGAAACGGCTGGTTTTCCTGCAGCGAACTCTACACAGTGTGGAATTCCCAGCTTGGATGAATGAAATCTCCCCCAGGTCTACACAGTGTATTTCACCTGCCTGCTGTCCTCTGTGAATAGAGAGAAACACCTGAGTGTGCAGAAAAGCTCTTAAGGGAACAGCCAGCTCTGGGTTGATATGGTCCAGGATGGAATTCCAAAGACTCCTGGCAAACAATGAGTGGAGCTATGTGTGGAATGTACTGTAAATCCCTCTTCAAGTCACTGCTTTAACCCTAAGCAGCAACTTGATTCAATACAACACTGGGCTCACCATACAGCATCTGCACTGGAAAAAAAAAAACATTTAAAAAACTTGCTGTTCCACCACTGAGTTGTTACCTATGTTTTATCACGCTTAACCAAATTTTTGGTTTGCACCTATACAGTTGTTAAGGTTGTCGTCACAATTTTTACTTATCTGAATCATTTTCTGTTACATAGCGTCTACTAGTTCAAACCTGCTCTCTCTCTATATGTCTATATAACGCTGGGCTATATATATATATATATATATAGCCCAGCGTTATATAGACATACAGCTCTGGAAAAAATGAAGAGACCACTGCAAAATTATCAGTTTCTCTGGTTTTACTATTTATTGGTATGTGTTTGAACATTTTTGTTTTATTCTATAAACTACTGACAACATTTCTGCCAAATTCCAAATAACCCTGATTTTCAAGCACAGCTTTCATGCGTCTTGGCATGCTCTCCACCAGTCTTTCACATTGATGTTGGGCGACTTTATGCCACTCCTGCCGCAAAAATTCAAGCAGCTCGGCTTTGTTTGATGGCTTGTGACCATCCATCTTCCTCTTGATCACATTGTGTGTGTGTGTGTGTGTGTGTGTGTGTGTGTGTGTGTGTGTGTGTGTGTGTGTGTGTGTGTGCATTGGGGGAGGGATCATTAACTGTCTTTGTGGGCCACACTAATAAAATATAGCAGTGAGATAAGCCTCTGCCTTAAAACCCTGACTGTAACACAGGACATGAAACCCCAGTGTGGGTAAGGGGAAAGGATTTAAAATTTTAATTCACTAGATTATACTTTGGACTCAACATATATTACCCGGACTGTCCATTTCTGTTTTTGCTTTTCATCAATAAATAAATAAATAAATAATTATTATAAGTTAAAGTTGCAGAATACAGTTGTGGGGCAAGTTGCTTATGCATCGGCTTCTCAAAGGATGTTTCCATTTGACAGCTTCATTCCACAGATAATAGACTTATTATTAGGTGACACAACTAACAAAATGTTATGAAAAACTATTAAAAATATATATTCTACTAAATTGTAACTCTAATAAAACATGGCAGCTAGTACGTTGGTTTACAGTGGCTAATTAAGGACATAGGAAAAAAAATAAAAATAAAAATGTGTTATGTTTAGATCACAAGATAATTAATGTCTCGATATCTACATAATGGTTTGAAATGTCAAATATCCTAAGATCATTTGTCTTGTGATCTAGATATAACACATTTCTATGAAATTTTTTCCACTGTCCCCAGTTAGCCATTGTACTGGTTAAATGTATTGCTTGAAAGTTTGGGTTGAGAAGAGCAATTGAACAATAGTTATTTTTGTTAGTTTTATGGCTGTAGGTAAAGTTTAGGCTGACACTGGCACCTTGCCCATCCACCTTTATTCCAGATGTTGCCATGGCGAAAACTCTAAGGCTGTATCTAGGCAACTAGTGAGAGGGGAGGCTGGCTTGAGGCCTAGTTAAAAAAGTGGGAGAGAATATATCACATCTTCATTATTTAACTTTCTTTGACTAGATTTTTCTTTATTATTATTTTTCCAAAGGAACAACATGGCTTTAATTTCACCCTCGTGCTCCCTCTGTTATACTCCCCCAGATGGCCTGGATGGTTGTTGTGTTGTTCCTGGTCTAGTGATCCTAATGTAAGACTGTAATTGAGAGCTAAAACATTGTTATTCCTTGGCCCTCCTTCTCTCCCAGATAGTTTAATTTATAAAGAGACTGAGTGTGTTGGGTGTGAGATGAGCTTCGTACTACAATCAGCTGCTGTAGGCAAGGTTAAATCTTTATATTGGCTCGAGGCAAAGATTTCAAAACAGCTGCTAATAATTCTGGAAACTTCTAGGTTTCTGCTCAGAATTAAAGCACACATTTATAGGTTACCCACAACTGGGTTACAGTATAGCTACTTTGATTTAAGAGCAAATATAATTTTCCCCCAAGCAATGTGAAAATTATTTGTTTTAAAATTAGCTTGAATCAGGGACTTTTGTTTGATCAACACCATAGAACAAGATAAAAAAGGCATGAGTTTGTATTGTATTGTTGGATTGAATTCCCCTCTGTGCCGGTCTGAACGCTGTTTCAGGTGAATACCAAGGTGTCAGTGTCATTGGAATTGCAGCAGAATTGCTCAGGATATACTAGAGCTTTACGAAAGCAATTAGGGTCAGCAGATCAATAAGTCTCAGACTTTTAAATGTAAGGCCGCAAACATGTTTATTGATGGGAAGTCACAAGGAAGTTATCAGATTATACCTAGTTAAGATTCTTCAACTGATTCTTTTTGTTTCTGTAGATTTCTGGACTGCATTGGAGTTAGGCCAGTGTTCCCTTGAACCTACCAGGGAGACCAGTCTCATTAGAAGAAACAGTATTGGTGCTTTTAGTGTATAAATGTGAAGAAAATGTAAGCATGTTCAAATTCCAGTTGATAAACACCTCATCTTCAAAGGAACAGTGAGGTAATGTTGCAAAAATCTCAAGTTAACATACATGTGTTTATTGCAAGGAAGAAAGAAAATTGAATCGTGCGGCACTGGACTAGCATTCAAGAAAATCTAGTTGAATGAATTGAAAAGTTAATGATGATAGCCTACCATACAACCTGAAGTCCTTTACATAATGAATACTCTTAACTAAGTACTACCGTAGAACCATAGAACCCTAGATCCATTGAACTGTAGAAGACATGCTGTAAAGATATCTAGAAAACAAAGAAAGGAGTCAAAAGTACCCAGGCTGTGGTCCAGTTGGCAGGAAGCTACTGCAGAATGCAAAGGGTTCACCCAAGATTGGTGCCATCCCAGCTCTATGACAAAATAAAGAGTAATTCAAAATGTATGCCAAAAAACAAACAAAAATAGGTGACACTTTACATTAAGTGCCTGTAGTTGTTACTTAGTAAATAAATGTGTGCTTACACATAATTAAATGCTTTAGCATGATGTAACCCTAACCCTAACCCTATCCCCAGCTCTAACTCCAAACAGTAACTGGTTTTAAAATCAACACTCCACACCACTGAAGTGGCAGCAGTGATCAATGCCATCCCATGCCGTTTTACATGGTGGCTCGGTAATTTACAAACCATTCCTGCATTATTAATAGACACAGCAGGACACAAACATTTTAATTAGGGGCTGGCAGCTCTGGGCTCTGCTATCATAATATAACCCAAATTACATTATCCACATGCTATCATTCTGGCATTTTCACAGTAGGTAGGTGTAGTATGAGAGTGATACATTTGTTTTCCTAAAATATAGTTAATCTAATTTAAGTATGTGTATCCATTGTCCCACACCCCAGGAAAATATAGAGTTCTTCTGGAGTGCCCCTCCCATCCCCATGTAAAAAATAAAGGAAGTGTAGAGTATGGTTCAGGGTACAGGGTTTGGCTTAGTGCACACCCATCCTGATGACCAAAATATTGTGAAATTGGGATATACAGTACGGTAACGGGTTTGCTGATTAGCCAGAGACTTTATAAATACACATTCCTTGATAGACGTTTATTATCTTTTTAATACACATAATAAAGATTTAATAAAGGTGTGATACCCAAACTCATTTCAAGAAAGCAATAATGGCAAGTAAATTAGTCAACTGTACTAAATGACTTCAAAGCAGGATGAACGTATGCTTGCAGACAGCCTCAGACTCTAAAGCACCAACCTCAATGGTTTCTGCATTCTTGTCGCATGACTCTAAATAGAGTCACTGTCTAAAGGTCATTTCCCACCGTGGCATGGCAGATTCAGCACCACCTCTGGGTGACTTTCCCACTTTCGTCTGTGTGAATTTTTTTTTTTTTTCCCCTGTACAAATAATGTAAGTGTAAGAATGCATGCAATATGATTCTTGGAAATAACTGAGATGGCTGGCTACACAGTTAATAGAGCACAGAGATAACCACTTTCCTTATTATTACAATGGCGTAAAAGTATAGCCCTATATTTAATTTTATTGGAAATCTGTTAGAAAATGTTAGTGAGAAAAACAAAAAATACGAAAGTGTCAGCTTTTTTTTTTTTTTTAGGGTATTAGATCTGTTTACCACAGAAAAAAAAAAATCACATTACCATACCTCTTTTACACCAATATTAGCCATTTAACCTGCTTTGCCAGAGCATTTTGATCACACAGTGGGTGTTTATAGATCACATTCAGTTGAAGCACACACTGTAAGGAGTCCATTTCCACTAGTATTATGAAGCCAAGTGCCACAGCAGTTAACCTAAAGTATCACACAATACTTTTACCCCAGTGACATTTCTTGCTTTGTACTGTGTTATATTTAGTTAGTCCTAACAGTTGAATGCAAAAACACTTTGCAGTACAAGATCTTTATTAATGCTTGCAACACTACAGCCTGCCAACCCCATGCTACTAAAATACCTGTTATTGGGATGCCACCCCCAGCACTTCCATTGAACAGTCCAACACACACAGCTCAGAGCAGTCTGCATTACAGGTACTTCCTAGATATTAAACAGTCTGCTGAAAACAACAGTTTACATTAATTAGATATTCAGTATGGTAATTGGAAATGAAGAAAAAAACTTCAGAACTGTAGGCAACGGCTAGGTGGAAGTCTTCATATCCCAGTGCAATTGATTTGTAAGTATATACATCTTCAATATGACATGTTTCTGAATAAAATAGGGCTTGCTCTGGTGCAACTGGTAACGTAAACAGCTTAGATGCTTTCATTCAGTTCGTTCCATTGCTGTTATGATTTATTCTTGCCTTCTGATTCCTCCTACAGTTTAGTTTACCTTTCATTGCCCAGTCTTACAGTACAGGGTCAGTTGATGTTTCCTGGTCGTGCTATGCAGTGATTAGTTAATTTCCTAGCTTGAGAACCACTGGACTAGAGTGCTATGGCGAGAAAGAAAGCAGGGAAGAGGGGCTGAGATCAATCAAAAAAGATCAGGCTTGATGAACTGTGGCAAAGTGGTTGGTAGTGTTCAGGTGCAGGTGATTAAAGAACAATTGTAATCCAGATGAAAAGGTTTGCTTTATTTATTTTTAAGTCCAGCGCCTGACGGCAAAACAAACAGTAAATAATAATGGAGGTAGACAATATAGCGGCATGAATTACTTAATTTATAATCCCTTTGTTTCCCCGTAAATAATAATCCTGTTATTATTATACACCCTCACAAGACACAAAACACATACACAAGTCCCGTGAATTAGTGCTAGTGGTGTAAATACAGTTTTATTTGTGACAAAGGTGCAGCGTTGTCCGGTTTTGTGCTGGCCCCTGGCGACAGCTCTGGAACTGTGTTAACTGTTCGGTAACGTACAAGACAAGATGAGACAGTTACAAACAAACAAAAACACAACACTCACGATTTCTGGTAACAATACACTTACTGTCCTTCCGGCTTTTACTCACTACAAGCCAAATGCGAAGGAACAGATTACGATTCTCCGTCCCCCTTATATGCTGTCATGCATGACCCCATGTTAAACGAATGCAGCTGCCTTTACAATCTGCGGCTACGTTGTTTCCCTTCCAGGTCAATACGTTCTTGTAACGGAGTCTTGCCTTTTTCCAGACTGACCAACTGAACTGTCGCGCCAGCTCGTCCAAAAAACTCTGTCTTCGCTTAGTACCCTCACAGGTCAGGAGGGAAATTTACAACAAAGGTTCACTGTATTTCGTCACATAAACATAACAGTATTATTGAATTATCTGATCCAGAAAATATATCTATTACATGCATTGTTTTTCAACAGCACACAATTTGCAGGGTATAGGCATACCTGAAGAATGTGTGAACAGCCACCATGGTACGCGTGCAGTCACCGTTTCCGTGGAGAGATGAGGAGCAGATAGGCTGTCAGGAGCTTCTTTATCTGGTGATTAGAGACCCTGATAACACACAGTGTTGTGCTAAGACCTCTTGGTGTTCACAGGCTCTGTGGGAGTAGGGAAAGAATGACAGTTTTGGTGACCCTGTTTTGTAATAGACTGACAGCACAATAAACTCAGCATGCAAATCCTGTAGTGACATTGACAATGTGGCTTAGGACTGTGATTCATAGTGTAAAAACCCTAAGCTTAATTGCATAGTTACATTAGCTACAGGAAATTTAAGTAATTACCTTTGGGTTTCCTAATTCACTTGTAAATCTGTTACGTGCACTGCACTATTTTTATGTGATTTGTCTACGCTTTGAATGGGAGCCAGGCTCACACATTAGACTCCAGAGCTGCCAGCTGTACTGTAACTTCAGTGGTCCCTTATCAGGCTTTAACTAAGATTTCTTTAATACCCACATCAATAACCTGGTGACCTAAAAAACATTAGATGGTTGTTTGTCTTTTAGGAATTAATAATATTGTGTTTGAAGAACAATTGAACTACAAACCCATGTTATCTCAAGTTATTTTGGCTTAGGACGGAAGTCTCATGTGTCCAAGTATGAAACCCTCTTAGCTATATCTATGGTTTTTCTTAGTGTAAGAACCTGTGTAATGGTTAACAGATGATTTTTTAAAGACATTTTTTTAATTGATAAAGACAATTACGGTATGCAAGTGAATGTGTTGATAATAATAATGTTTTTACATCACTGTATTGCTATTGCCTGTTATTATAATGTTTTAATAAATGTATAATATTCTTTATAACTTTTATAGATGCATGGTCGACTGTTTATAATAAATCATAAACTTAAAAGTTATGAGCAATTTTAAGATAAGCGGAATATCTTCACTACGGTGGGGGAACTTTGTCCTGAAGCAAGAGCTCAGTAGATATCTCCTCTCATTCCCTGATGGGAGGGTTAAATTGCCTCGCTAGGGAGCATTGAAGATCCACGCAACAGCAAAGGACAGCAGAGTAAAAACAGTGTATTCAAAGGCAATATAATGTCAAATAATACAATATAATGGGAGTCAACCAGACAGATTCCGAGCAGGAATTTGAAACATGAAGAGTGTCTTCTTAATAACCGGTTGCACAGCGTGGGGCCTGGTTTTTCATTATTACTGATGCAGTCCAGAAGCATGAAGGGAGACTGTGTCTCTTAATTAAAGAGGCATCCAGACCATCGGAACAAAAGAGACCAGGTTCCCTACTGACTGAGTGGACGAGCCACCATGCAGATTCATTTACCTTCCAATGGCTGCTTAGCACAATCGCAATATGGCCCCTGGTTCTGTCTATGGTTCAGTTATAGGAGAAGGCAAAGTCACCAATGGAATATTTACATTTAAACCAGATTATCAAAATGCTGTAGCACATTTGTTACAAGTTCATGAGCTCCAGTTTGTTTGCTGAAATTTTTGGGGTACAAAAACGATTTAAAAAAAAAATGTATTCAGAAATATTAAAAGAAAATTTTCCCAATGTACTGGAACTATCAATGCAACAGAAATATCCTGATGTGTTTTCTGACAGCTGTGTTTATATGACTGTGGAGTGAGGTAGGGTGAAAGCCCTACTGGTGTATTGGTGCCTGTGGAATATTGGGTGGCAGGGAGGGATTTAAATTCCTCCCTGCAAAAACATGTGGAAATGTGGCTCGAGCTGAAAATTGAATAAATGGTTAAATTACTAATTAGGCTCCAGCCACAGGTGTATAAAAAGGGTGATCACAGGTGTTAGTTTAGAATTAGTGGTGAGAATTAATGTTGGTGAAGGGGATGGTTTTTGGTGGGCTGTGCAGTGTGTAACTATATTATATATATAGCCTGTAATATAAGAATATATATATATATATATATATATATATATATATATATATATATATATATATATAAAGAAATATCATTTAGGGGAGTTTGTGAAGCTATGTGAAAGCGACGGCTCAGTCTAAAACTTTGGTATTTTAAAAATATATATTATTTTGTTTTAAACTGTTTGTTTTGGCCATTGTGCCTGTTTGTTTTGCTTATTATTGTATTATTAAAGTGTGCAACAGTGCGTTTAAACCTCGCTCGTTCTGTCTCTGACTCTCACTCCCTGCTGATAACATCTTGGGCAATGCCGCTATCCTGTTACAATGAATGATTACGTTCTTTTTCCAAAAAACACCCAAATTCTTGTGTGTATGTAACCACATGTAATATTAAACGCTTTTTTCCTCCTTGTGCTGTCTGTTTAATCACTGTGGTGCAACTATAAGAAAGTAGACAA
The DNA here is from genome assembly GCF_017654505.1 of Polyodon spathula. NCBI lineage: Eukaryota > Metazoa > Chordata > Actinopteri > Acipenseriformes > Polyodontidae > Polyodon > Polyodon spathula. Next base: position 9,256,687 of record NC_054541.1, on the reverse strand, counting down.
ATCTTTGAACATAATAGGGTTCCAGTGATTTATTCTGTTTTGTGGACATCCAGGATAAAAAATGTGCTGCTGTACCTCAAAGAGGCGCCTGTCATTAATGGTATTGCTACAAGCTTAATGGTCAACATAATTAGAAAAATTCTAATTAGCTGAATATTTGATTCATTTGAATGGCAATTGATTAATTGATTCAGTGGTTGATAAATTGCATAGTTAATTAGTCAATTAGTCAGATAATTTGTTATTTGGTCCAATAATTGGCTAATGTTATTGTTAATGACTAACTCATTCTCCTTTTTGCAGCAGTCACAGGAGTTTTTTTTTTTATTACTATTAGCACCAGGTAAACTGATTATCACAATTCAAATGAATTATACAAGGTGCGGACCCACGCTGTTCTGCAAACTTGACAAATTTCCATTTTTCAAAGTGCTGTGGTGATCCTGAATTCTCACTTCTACGCGTAAAGATGTATTTTGCTTAGAGCTTCGAACCATGAGATCTAGTGTTTGAGCTGAGGAACGTATCTGTGTGGCCTAGTCTAGCGTTGAGGGTTAAGGAGTGGGAGGCAGTCTGGCCAAAAGTTTAGAGCTACGTGCTGTAATATTTTATTGAGGTATTTTCCAGATTATAACCGGCAATAACTTTGCTTCAGTGTCATAGTCTAAAGTATCACTGTGGCTTAGCATGCAGTTTATCTTTGCTTCTGATAAGATTACATGAATTCTCCTATCAGAAGTCTGTGACACATCTTACTGTGATGTCGACAAGTATTAATAGCTTAAGATCTGATCTTGGCTGGGCAAAGCTGGTTTGAACTATCTTTATGAAACAGCCGACTGTGAAATCTGCTCTTTGTCACAAGGGCAAGGGGTATCTTGGAAGACTATTAGTCTTCAAATGAATGAAATTTGTATTCTTTGAAACCATCCAACTGTTTTAATCATTTAATCTGTGGCCTATCCTATAACTTGCATGTATCTTTGCAGTATTGTTTTTTATTGTATTTAGTGATGTTAAAAAGAGGATCAATTATTTACCAGTGGGAAAAAAATACTGGTGTGATTCGCACAGCTGCTGATGATTAGATCATTAAAATTAAGATTTGATGTATAATCTACTCTATAGAACTGAAAATGGCCAGATAGGCAATAGCGCCATCTAAACCACATATTGGTACTTGACAAACATATATTCATTTGACTCATTTTGGGGTAATTGTAATTGTGCTCATTTTAAAACACAGCATCTGAATTCAATCACCCACTAGATGCTCCATGTCTATGGTGCTCCCAGCTCAATAAATTACTGTAATTATGAGTTTGTTCAATTTTTATAATATACTATTTTGATGCAAGTTTTCCAGTGCCTCAGTTTCTTTAAATGTAGGGCAAGCAAAGCTATAGTTAAACGATTAAAACATGATGCCACTCTGAATTCTTTCCAGAAAGAGAAGTACTTTTTTCCACTTCCTTCTGCAAGCTGAGGTTAAACATTGTTTCCCGCATATCTCTGTGTGTTAGAGTAGATGCATCTATCTATCTATCTATCTATCTATCTATCTATCTATCTATCTATCTATCTATCTATCTATCTATCTATCTATCTATCTATCTACGTCTGTCTGTCTGAGTTTGTGCGTTGCACATATAATGCATTAAATGGGTGTAAGCCAGTCAGTACACACGATTTGACTTCTATCTGTCTATCTAATATGCTCATACTTCTGTTCTGCTCTGTGACACAGACCCGGCCCAGTGGACCTGCCAAGAAGTGTCTTCACAGCACCATACGGTGTTACTTCCAGTACGGGATAGAACTATTGATTATGTTTGTGCCTCTGTTGTGACACTACTTTTAAATATGCTATTTCTTCTTTCTTCTGCCTGTTTTAATCTTTATGATAACCAATAAATTGTTATTGTATCACTCCCACATGATACAGCATTGAATTTAAAGTATACCCCTCTGTAGCAGGGTGGTAGGAAAGCCATGCTTAAATGTATTTGTTTATTTCTAGAACGGGGTTTCCCCCTCCGCCCCTGTGTTATTTTGTATTTGTTTGTTTTATGATTTATTTATTGTATTTATTTGTGTATATATATAGATGACGGCTAACCACTGTGTGTTTTGTTTATTGTTTTGTATTTGTATATATGATGGTGTGGCCCTGTGTTTTTGTTTTATTATTGTTTTTGTATTGTTTTGCAGCATAGATGGGAAACCCGATCCACATTAAAAACTCATGCAGAAGGAGGCCATCTCCTGAATTAATTAAGTGATTAATTTGTTGCTAATCGGGAGATGGTCACCTGCATAAATACCTGCAGCTCTCTGCACTCCGGGTGGGTGTTCAGAAGTGGAGAACGGGAGAGCGTGAGAGGAGCGTTTTAATTTAAAAGAAAGATATAGGAACAGTGAAGGCGATCACCCAGCCCGACCTATACTTGTGTTTGTGTGTTCGTGATTTTGTTTTCATTGAAATATTTTATTTGTGCTCTGTGAGCAAGTGTTTAGTTTTGGTATTTAATAAACGGCGCGCATTGTGCATCTTTGAACTGCAGTACCTACCTCTGTGTTTTTGTTCTGCCTTCTGGCCTGACATCACCACAACGCCATTTCCTGCCACAAGCTCTAAATGGTATTAATGAGCTTTAAAATGCAAGGACGGAGATGGCTTACTACCTGTCTATAAGGTTCTGCTGAATTATAGTGGATTGTTTTATTATCCCTCAGATCTGAAGATCATTGTTGACGTGGAGAGGACAGGGGAAGGTTAAACGACCTAGGTATAAATTGTTGAATAATTTTGGATTCTTTTAGGAATCAATGCTTTCACATTGTGCGCCATTGATTTTCTTTTTTATTCCTAAATAATTTACCATCGATTCTGTCGAAAGTGGGGCTGGAGTTCACTGGGAAAGTGTATTCCAGTTTCTTAACCCTTGTTTCATACAGCGAAATGATTGCAGTGCGGGGCAAAGCAGCAGCTGCATTGAAAATGTATGCTTTACTTGTGCATTAAGAAATAGAGGAATCAACTTCTAGAACTTCAACACAGAGAACCGAGAGTGTTTCTGAGGTTCTTGGCTGACAATTCAGCATCACCAGCTAATTTGCCTGACTAAAAATTAATGCTGTTTTTTCCATCTGGGACAAATTCTTCTGTGTGCAGTCTTGTGAGCGTTAGACCTTAACATCAATAAACTAAATTAATTGCTCAAACTAACACAATTATTATACGTTAAACTGCATTATATGCACAAAAAACAATTTAACATGCTGTATATACAATGTTGGAAAGTATAAGTATGCTGTGAATGAAATGTAACACTGGATAGATGATGATTCCAGCAATAGGCTTCTTCTTCTCATTATCAATTTATGTTCCAGTATTAATACTACCGGCATTTGAAACGTTACTGCTCTGAACTAATTAATTATTCACTGAAGCCCAAACTCAAATCAAAGCCCTGTATTGTCCAGTTCACTTAATATAGCCTATGGTAGCCAGTGTGCTGAACTGTTATGAATTATGCACTGAAGTCCAAATGATGAATGAAAACACTACAGTTCATTTAGTCTCAAGATGGTCTGGATCTTGCCGGAGAAGTTTAGCGCAGATGCAGCTGAAGAAGCGTCATGTGGCAGATGCTGTAAAAGGTTTCTTTCTCTGCTCAATCGAGCATCTTGTAATGAAAAACTCACATAAAATATGAATTTACAAATTGGCAAAAGGCACAGTTATTACCTAATTGTTTATAATCAGGATAATTAAAGTCCTATGGTAACTTTTGTTGCCACTTCGGCTTGAATTCCACATTCTTTCCTAGGTCTCATGAAAACGAGACATGCTCGTCTTACAAGGCTTCCTTCCTGGTAAAGCCATTTTAATAAGTTCATAAATTAATGTAAGAGCCGCATACAGTTGGTGACTAAGTGATGGAGTGCCCCTCTGCTGTTAATAAAAAGTGAGTTGGTTGCTGTAGTTCCCTATTGATCAGAAAAATGAGCCAGACTGTCTGTACCCAGCTGGGAACTCTGCTATTATCTACACAGGGAGCATGAAGATAAGTATCTTTAAAATGTGCGTTCTGGGGTTCACAAACTAATCGACTGGGCTCCACAAGATCCACCGTCATTAAAAAAAGCTTCATTAAAGATGCAGGACTTCCGTTTTAAGACCACCTTATAAAGCCGTCAAGTCTAGTGGTTAGAGATGAGCTGCAGGGCAACACTTGAACTGTGTTTAGCAGAAGGGCTGGGAGCCACTGCGGGCTAGTTTTTATAGTTTAAGAATGGAGAGTGTGGTTTAGTGCTTAGAGCTGATGGAATGAAACTGGTCATATATGGAGAGAAAGTACTAGAATGGAGGTCTGTCTCCTCCTAGTCCCCAATCTCTAACCACTGGGCCACACTGACTCCCAAACTCTCATCTCAAACCATAAGGGTGTGGCCTCCCTTTCCTGACTTGTAAACAGCACTCACACTATGTTGATGTAAGGCATTGGTGCTGATGTCTGTTATGCCGCCACAAATCAATCAGCATGGTTTTAAGGAAGGCAAGAGGTGTTTTTGCTGTCTATTCGTTTCACTGTCAATCTTGTTTTTAAAACATCTGACCTTTGCCAACAGACCCGCAGACATTTGTGTTTAAGTTTTCTACATACAAATGTAAATGTGTGTTGATTTGAAGTCAGCTGAACTAGTTGGATTGACAGAGATGAGGTTGTGTTGAGGGGTGGGGGTGGAATTTATTAACTAAAAAACAGATGAAATGATAATTACTTTTACACTAAAATGTGCAAAATACTGGACAGTATCTGTACTGTATGTGTTCGTAAAAGACGTATTCAAATGTAATTACAGATCATGCTCCTGGAGCTCTGAGTGTATGATATAGCTTATAAAAGTTTACAATTTTGTAGTTTCTTTGATTACATGATGTTAAATAAAAGATCTAAATTATGTTCATTTCATTTATTTTTTTTAAATAATGACTCCATCCAAAAATTACAGATGATACTAAACTTCTGGCCATAGCTGTATGTGTTAGCCAGGCTTTGGAGGTGCTATACAGAATCTATTATTATTTCTTATTGAATTTCAATAACCTTCATGTCATGACAGATTCCAACAAGGATTCACAGCGCCTGGCCTTAATCTAAGCCTTATACATATGAACGACCTCTTACTGTAAAGTGTTGCTGTGTTTTCTTTTGCATTCAGCTCCTCATACAGATGGGAGCCCCAGTATTGCAGGAGGCTGCTGCTCAGCTCTCCCCTCCCCTCGTATGATCAGGAAGCTGGGCAGACCTGCAGAGTGTTTTCATAACAAACCGCTAAGTGCTGAGACCTCTCTGCCCCACTGGCCCTCCAACCCTGCCCCTCTCCTCAGGGAAGGGGATAGCCAGACATCAATATTGATCCCCACACCTTGGAAAACTTGCATTAGAAACTTCTCAGCTGCTAATCCAGGGTAAAAAGCATTTTCCACTCTTATCCACCACTTAGCTTTTTATCCACCCAGTTCAATGCTGTAACACATGCAGTTGGGGCTGAACAGTATTGCACTGTGTTTCATAGGGTCCTCTCTTCAGCAGTAGAGCCATGAAAATGAGTGGCTAATTGTGCTATTGTTTCTATACGGGTTACATTGCTGGGAGCCACTGTCCTCTTTCTCCAAAATAATATCTAAGGGAGTAAGTGGCAAACTCATATCTGAGTATCTACTGTAGAGGACCATAAGGGGAATGTGGCAAATGCCTTACATAGCTAATACCTGCCAATGAATGGTCTTGTGCTGAGAAGACATGTAGCAAAAAAGAGATGCATAGGAATGCCTGTGAATGTAATGTTTTTCTTGGTGGAAGAGAACTTGATGATTTATAATCGGATAACCCTAATCTATTACAGGATGTGCTTTGCTATTACTGTAGCTGGAAGGTCTATCCAACCACCACCGGGTGACTATTCTACTGGGACCATGACGCTTCCATAGAAAGTTCAAAGGGTAATTGGATATATTGGAGCGAAAAACAATTAAAATGTGGAATCAATACCCCTCTTTTATTGTATTGCCAGGGGAAGCACGGTAATCACCTACATGCAGTCACCACTCAGCATACAGCTTGAACTGGGGCAAGAAGTGAGAGAACAGTCTCAAACAAAGCCTTCATTATTTAGCCACTACCCTATGACAAGTCCAAGGACAGGTGTTCCCAAAACTTTCCCAATAGTTTTTTTGAAGGTGTCAGTTGTGGTCCATAGGACTGTCATTTTGAAATACATATTTATTATATGCATGTTTTGTGTATGCCAGCGTGTGTCTTGGTAGTTCAATGAACAACAACAAAGTCTATTGTAACCTCTGTATGTTATACCATATTTATAAAGCTGAAATACCTTACAGGCTGATGAAGGCTAGTAAGCTATTCTGACAGACAAGCCCAAATCACCTTTAAATAATAGGTAATACATTAAGGGGCTCTAATTACTTTGTATTTATATAGCAGCTACTTAGTACATACATGTGCACTTACACATAATTATAATGCTATTATGCATAGTTACAATGTACTTAATGTGTAAGTCTTTTTGAAAAATATAACCCTAACCCTAACCCTAACTCTAAACCTAACCCTAACCCTTTTCTCATACAATTGTGTACTTACATATATTGTGGAAAAATATTTACACATTAAGTACATTGTAACTATGCATAATAACATTGTAATTATGTGTAAGTACACATGTATTTACTAAGTAACTACTATGTAAACACACAGTAATTAGAGACACTTATTTTTAAGGTGTTACAAAATAATAATAATAATAATAATAATAATAATAATAATAATAATAATAATAATAATAATAATACATGCTTGCTATTCAAGTCAGTCTCCACTCATTTGCCTTAATTTTGGGTTAGGTAGGGTTTTCCCACAGCAATGAAATTCCACTCATTACTAAACTACAGAGCATTCCGGCTTTCCACACCTGACTGATGGCGGTGACAAGGTCAGAGGTCAGAGGTTGGGAGGTTAAGGAGCAGGTTGTTTGTATCAATCTCACAAGTCTTGTTGTGGATTTTACAGGTGGTGGTGTGAACAGAAGGAATCGGGAGTCCGTCATCTCTAACAACTAGACCACATTCTTCCTGGTCCTTCATCTTTAACTCTTAGGCCACACTGTCCATCAGCTCAAGTCACACTGCCTCGCATTCACTGATTCCTTGACTACCGAATCTAATCCTTAAGCCACTCTGCTGCTATTTGATATGCTTTCTACTATCAACAGAAATGCTACCCCACCCCCCCCCCCCCCCCCCCCACCCCCCAAGCCCCCCCCCCCCACCCCCCCCCAACGTCAATACAGACCGCCCACCCCCAGGGGGTCTCCCCCAGTCTGGCATCACTCTCTATGCACTCAGGCTGAATGCTCATCCCTTGACAGGGAGGTTAGGCCTCTGGACCAATTACTCAGATCTCAGGCAGCCTGATAATGTTTTCAAATAGGTTTACCGGGAATTAATTTGTGTCCAGCCCTCTCTTTAAAAGCGGTTGTCCTAGAGAAGATGGATTGCATAAACATACATCACATTATTAACCCTCCTATTATGTTCAGAATTTAGGTGCATCTGTTATATTTTGGGTCATATTGACCCGATGTAATTTCAAACTAATTTAAACAGCCTTAAATTGATTAATTGATTCATTGTTTTTATTTGCAAAGGTTTTACACATTTATTCTCTTTTAGTCCATGAGCTGTGATAAAACTTATTTGTCTGCCAACCTGGGAGCTCCTCATTTTGGAGTGTCTTTATCAGTGAAATGCTGTTGCAAAACTGACAGTGAAAATTAGGCTCTGCCTTGTAGATATATGTTGTTTGTTTTTTTGTTTATGAATATTGCCAGACAGGTGCAGCCATTTCCAGAGACACATCTACATAGATAAATGCCACAGGCCACAGTGACCCAAAACATCTTATTTATCTATACGTTCTAAAAAAAAACCCCAAAAAACATCTCAAAGGTTCTGTTTTCTGTGTATAAGTTCATGACCCCAACTTAGGAAAAGTCATAAAATATTATACAGAAAATGAAAAGAAAAATAGCATTTAAGTTAATTGGAAACTAGAGTCGGGTCAAATAGACCCGAAACCTAATAGGAGGGTTAAAGGTGAACTGTAATGCAAATTAATATAACCATTTCAATAGAAAACATGTTAACTAAAGCGTTTGACACATTTCCAGCCTCTCCTTAAGGAGTATATCATAAATAAACCATCAAAACAAATTAACACTGAATGTATTGCGCTTTGTGTGGCGTCCTGTCATTGACTGGCTCTGTAGTCTCACATAGTATTCTATTGAGGGGATGTCCCGTTCCATTGTTTTGGTTATTTTTACACCCGAACGCTTTGCATTCGGACATAATTCACCCTGCCGGCGTTCACTGGTGTGGGTGGCTGTCAATGACATGACATAACAGCGGCGCCAGAATGGTTCCAATATGGCAGTGGCCGGCATTTCCAGCTGACCGAAAAAGCTGAAAAAAAAATTGAAATGCTGGCCAAACGCTTGACTTTTTAACAAAACTGGTGCAGCTAGACACATTTGTTTTGTATACAGAGCCTTGTTATTTTGAGTACAGTTCCCCTTTAAGATCTTTTTTTTAAAAATATCTATCTATCTATCTATCTATCTATCTATCTATCTATCTATCTATCTATCTATCTATCTATCTATCTATCTATCTTTATATGTTGTCTATCATCCATTGGTCTGCCTGTCTGGCTATCTTTCTGATTTTGTATTTTGCACATATAATACATTATATGGCTATAAACCAATCAGTACACATAAGATGACAAGTGCAAAAAAACCCCAAAAGCACAAATACATAAATAGGTAATAGGACCTAAACAATTCAAACATTGATGCCTATATGGAACGTATGGATTTTACTTATTGTTAGCTAAATAATTATGGGTGAAATGCAGTGTTGAACACCTCATGTATAGAAGAGGCACCTGTCAGGACACAGCACACCATGCAGGAGGGGTGGATGCTAAAACAGTTTGGCGCTCCTCAGGTAGGACACACCAGTTCTTGTCCTCATTGGGCCCTCAGGATGGAGCATTCATGTTATGGTGTGTTTCCGCGAGCCCAAGCCACTGGCGAAAGGGATGGTTAGCAGCTCCACAACCTTGTACTCTGCTGAAAGGCTTGACTTATAACAGCTGTGTTAAAAAAAAAAAAAAAAAAAAAAACTGGTTTAACAACACACTCTTGCCCCAACTCCACCCCCCCACCCCCCCTCCACTCCAGATGTTCGCAGTGAAAATCCACTCAAAGCAATTTTCGGTCGCTTTTCTTTCATTTTCTCAGGGCTGTTTTTCACAGTACTGTTTTCTCAGCTGGACCATCTTTGGTCTGCAGTGTGCGTGTGTGCATGTGTGTGGGTGTGTGTGTGCGTGTGTGTGTGTGTCTATATATGTTTCCCCCTCTGAGACCGTGTTGAACTTGATGTAAAAAAAAAAAAAAAAACAGCGACTTTGGTGATTAAAGGAACAGGCACCCTGAACTACTAATACCATAACAGGGCCCCCTTCAGAGCCACTGTCTTCACTTCTCACTCTGCAGCCCCTAGGGTGTCCATATAGATTCTGACCAAACTCACATTTGTTTCCATGTTTTCAATCTAGGACTAGGTGACATTGCAAAATAACAACAGAACCACACTTCCTCCTAGTCCCCTAGCTCTAACCAATTAGCTTCACTATCTCCCAGTCTTCTATTCTAACAGTTAAGCTATACTGCTGCCAGTCCCTCAGCTATAACCACCAGACAGAGCTGTACTTCACATCCTTAACTGAATAAGATAGCTAAACTGCAGTACCTTTTCCCAACAACTGTCCCACCAAGACAGCTACTGTACATTGCTGAAATCAATTATAAGGCAGACAATCCATGATTGAGGACAACAGACAAATGCATGCGCTGTAGATGGGAAATCCTGCCATGAAATATCACCAAACAGTGCAATTGTTTGTGTGCAGACTCCATGTAGATCAAACATGAATGGATTATACAGTGCACAGGAATGACCCTGTTTGAATAAGTCAGATTCTGACAGCCACTGCAAGGCTCTCTTTATTCAGTAGGCATCAACTTATTCCAGGGGTGCTGCTCGGCCGGATTGAGGGGTTTACCAAGATGAAAACAGGACTATGGGAGGGTCGCTCATTTTCTCATCTGTGTTACGGCATCTATTGGTGCCCCAAAGGTTGTTATCAGCTGGCTTTCTAAAATCTGCAGCATTTCAAAAATGATTGTAGAAAGAAAAAATTTCAGGTTATATAAGATCCTGCATTCATGTTGTTTGTCAGAGCATTTTTTAAGATTTCAAGAGGAAAATTAATGATATATAATATATATATAATATATTATATATATTATATATATATATATATATATATATATATATATATATATATATATATATATATATATATACTGTACATAATATATCACATATGCAAATTCAATCAAAAACTGTTTAGACCACTCAATTGGTAATTTGTGCACAATCACTATGTTAAACAATGATATAATACACGTGTTGTTCTGCTTCATTAAACACATACACTGTACTCAGCGATTTGTTATGTCACTTTCTCTATCAGAGTGACTAGGCTTAGTGCATTTTCTCAGTCCGTATTACAGACTTGTACTGTCAGACATCGCACTGTTGCCAAAGGAAACATACAAGATTGATTTCAGATTGCTTTCAGTTGATCCCAGTAAAAGATTGAAACAAGGCAGAAGTTGTTCCTTGCTAGTTTTATTTATGATGTAGTTCTATTACTTCCTGAAGAAAAGAGGGGGAAAAATGTGCATGCTTTCTACAGGCAAATATGCAACCCAAATATTTGGGGGGTAAAAAACACCCAGGTGTGTGATTTCAGAGGCTCGATCATAGTCACTGAATTTTAAAACTGTAAGCTGTGTTAAAATTGTATTTTTTCATGCTGATAACGATAATGATAAAAAAAAAAAACACTGCAAATCTTTCCCTCTGTTTCTAAAATGATTGCAACAGCCACAGTGCATTCTGAAGCATTCACAGGGACACCTCTCACCCACACAGAAGTGTTTTCAATGACCGCCAACTGTAACGACAAATCTAGGTAACCAGCTGGCCCCACAAGCCACTGGCCCCACTGAGCCTCACAAAACCCATGCCCTGCTCCCTCTCTCTGAACTGGGTCTCAGTTGTTTTCTTGTACTCATCCTGCCAGAACTGGGTCGTTAAGCCCTGCCTCTCATTGCAAGTGTGTTAAATTTGACACTTTGTTTTCATTGGAGAGCCCTTCTTCCCCTCTCTCTCCCGCTCTCTGTTTCACTCCCTATTGAGCTTCCCAGCTAGAGATCGCCTGGCTTGATCTGCATTAACCCCTTAACTCCTGGAACTAACTTTGAACCACTTCTGTAACAGTGGAATTGAGTTAGCTTCACTATCTAAAGAAACAACCCCCTGGAACTAGCTTTGAACCACTACTGCAACTGTGGAATTGAGTTAGCTTCACTATCTAAAGAAACAACCCCCTGGAACTAGCTTTGAACCAATACTGCAACTGTGGAATTGAGTTAGCTTCACTATCTAAAGAAACTGTTAAACCAGACAACTTGTTTTTTTGGGTTTTTTTTTACACACTTTGGTTCTCTTGAAGAACAGGAGACTGCTGTTCCCCCCGTACCCCCAAAATAGTTTGTATAAGTTGTATATGTTAAGGGTTAAAGAGATGATTTTAAGTGTACAAGCCACAGTAGAGATTAACATAATTATGATTAAATGTCTTAGTTTTAAGAAATTGTATCTAATACTAAAGGTTTTTAGCTATTGAGTGATGAATGAGCTTACAACAACAAAAAAAAATCATTACCGATTCCCTTTAGTTGCCAAATTGCTTCTGACAAAAAAAAAAAAAAAAATGATAATAAAAAAAATACTATTGAAATGTATCTTTGAGAGGCGGTGATGTGGGAAAAAATAAAACTTAAAACAGTTAGTACTGGATGAAGTGGAGAAAAAACAACATTTGAAATAATAATAGTAAAAATCATCATAATAATAAAAATTGCAATCCAGGCTCTGCCCGGATTTCTAACCACCTTCTTCCGCTTTGAAAAAAAAAAAAAAAGAATATGGGGAAAAAAGCTCCTGCCTCTCTTTGGCTGGCGTGATGCCTAACTCCCAGTCTACACAGACTGTCTGCCTGGATACTCAGCATATTGAGTGGTTGTGTTTCCACCTGTTTCTCAGTCAGTAACAAGCTGCAGTGGCACACATGGGCCTATAGCATGCAATGATTTGTTTTAATGTAAAGAGCTTTGGGAAAATGATGCCATCTATAACTTTAAACTGCTTTAGTGGTGGAACATGCAGTAATACTAAAAGAAACTCGGAAAATCCATCAAATCACGAGTGGGCCCTTCATAGTCCAAACTGAAGCATCAACCCACGATCCTACAGCTGGGTGCTAGCAGGTCTGCTATAGCTGCTATGAGCTTGCCATCTGATCTAAAGATGACAATTTGGGCTTATTTATGAAATGGCTCAAAATCATTTTGGTATTGACAAAATAAAACTCATAAGCCCAGACTGTTCAGTTCACTGAGGCCCATTGCAATTCCAATAGTAAAGTCTATCAAATCTTTACAAAACACAGCTAACAGTAATAATCCTAATCACAATAACAGCAGCTGGGCTGTTTCTTTCTCAATCAATAAAGTCCCAGTATCCCCCCATCCCGATAACGTCTTTATGGAGGCTGCTTTGTGTTTCAATTGAAAGATTGGAAAAGACTCTTGATTGAGAGAGTCCTATTTAAAACAAAATTGCGCATACATTTCCCACTGTTTTCTTTAGTGACACGCGCAGCCTGGCGAGCTCTAGGGACAGTGATAAAGTTAGTATAGATTTGGGGGTTTTAACAACAGAGCAATGGCCAGGTGTCTGTGCAGCTTGCATGTCTTCATAAAGCTTTGCATTAGAGCGAATCTTATCAAAATCGAATGTGATAGCCGTTAGCAGGTCATCATGGACAAAGTTTATGATACATGTCCCATGGACAGAACAAAGGTGGCCAATTCATTTCTTCTGATTGTATTTGTCACCATGTTGTGTCAATGGCCAAACCATGAAAAAAACTATGGAGGAGAGGGGCCGGGCTGACTATGGGCAGATATATGAAACCATTACAGATTCTTACAGTTGGCATCTTTTCTGGAAAGTGCTTGGTGTGGGAAACCATTGGCCAGGAAATAGAGGAGCAGAGCTCATTTCAGACAGCTGTATCTACAGCTATGGCCAAAAGTTTTGCATCACCCTATAAAATTAACAAATTTTTCTTTGTAAAGTTGAATGAAACCTGCTGAATAATGTTACTTTAACATATTGAATTAGGTAATATTTGTAGTTTTTTATATACTTTACAAAAACATTTTTGAAGTCTAACATGACATACTTTATCAGTATTATGGTTTCTGGTAGACTTTTGTGATATCATTTTATAGTTTCTTTGATTACATTATGTTAAATAAAAGAGAACTAATATCAGTCAATGATTTAAGTGGGTTTTTTTAGGTATTACAGCAGTGACCACAACCAGCTGCACATCAACATAATTTTCCATTGGTGTTCTGGTATGACGGAGCAAGAAATTTTCATCCATGGCAGAAAACAACTGTGGGTCACAGAAGTGAAAACACAAGAGGCTGTGTGAATAACAAGATGAATAACAATATACACAATCAACCAGAGGGGACACGATCCCAACAGAGGGTTCCTCTTTAAATACATCATGCAACAACAGCATGAAAAGTAGATGTTTGTGTGATCTTCCAGTAAAGATGACTAGAAGACTTGTCTTGGTCTTTCCCTTGAATAAAGGGGACAGGGAGAAGGACAGGACGGATGGGGGGTGGGGGTTTGCTCCAAGGGGCAGGGATGAGTCTGTCAGTCTTGCAGGGCAATTTCTCTTTAAGACATCTGGCTTGAGCCCGGTTTGAGAAATCTAAAAATGAAAAATAAATCTGCAGCCGCCTTCCCCAAAGAGGAACTTCAACCAAAACACACTTTAACTCCCAGTGACCCCTTCCTCTCGTGTTCCTTCCACATTTGTATTTTGGGCTGGAACCTATTTCAATTTCAGCTCCCGAGTTTTAACCTCAACGAGACCGGACTTGGGTATAGCACTTCCAGTTCACATTTACCCCCACGGTCAGACCCTTCAAAGTGGCCATTAGCAGCAATCTTGCAGCAGCAGGGATTTGGAATCCATTTAAAACAGGTCTATAAACTGGGCAAATCCTTATTATAATGCTCCAATAAATGTCAATGAAGAAATGTCAATTTTTTTATATAATTCATGCTGAGGAGAAGAGTACTTCCTGTTTTATTTTGTTTATTTGGTGGTGTTGTGATACTGCTTCTCTGTCAAGCAGGTTCCTAAGGATCACAGATCAACAGCATGTCAAGATTTCTGGTCATATACCAGTAATATGGAAGAATAGAACACTTCGTCACACCCTTATCATATACAAAAACAACTATATATAAGTTATAATTAGGTTGTTTTTTCATATGATTATTCTGTATGGATATATTTAAGTTAGGAAACAAAACTAAGGATAAAAGATGTCATTGTTTTTTCTGTTACAGTGTACAGATTGTCACAATAAGGTCTTGCCTCTCTGAGCATAAAGTGCGGCCCCCTACAGTCAAAACAAGGCAGGCAGAGAAGTTACTACAAGCAACCCCCTCGGATGAAACCTCGAGAAAGGGGAGGAGGTGGCAGAAGGGTCAGGTTAGAAAGCAACATGCTATTTTTATTAACATCTTAAGTAACATATGAACATGTTAGTACATAACCAAGTGTATTTCGATTGTTACATCATTACCCATGTAGTCAATGACATCACAAGCACATGAGTAGATTTAAATGAAAACTAGTGAGTGTAGTTACCATGGTATCCAAAGCCTATAAGTACCTCTACTGTTTGTTTTTAAACACATTTTTCCTTGACAAAGGTATGTCTCCTATGAATGTGATTTAAATAGGATGGGAAGTTTTTTAACCATAACATGATGAGGCAAATTAAAAGGAAAACAGAACGTTAGTTTTGCCATAGGTGTGGAATACAAGTCTTGGGAAGCTATAACTACAGTATGTGCATCAATGGTCTAGTTTCCCCCCATAATGCTGTTCTGGTCGCCTCACTACAAAAAACATTATTGCACTTGCTTGATCATGTTTAATCACGATTGGTCATGCTTTCTTATTCTTTACAATGCTTTTGATTACACCTTACAATTTCACCTCAGTCTTACACAGTGAGAGTATGAATAGGTATAGCTAAAAAGCTTGTGCCTGGCTTTGATGGGGTAAAGATAACCATGTTAGAATCTGCTGGAGCTGGCATATTCAGCCCCTGCGGGTCAGTCAGGCCTGAATCCTTGTTGTGTCAAGATCTGACATACACTATACTAGACTGATCTATTAGAAATACAAAGCGCAGATAGAGAAAGGGTGCATTGCCTGAAACTTCAGTGCAGCAGTGTATTTCATTGCATCAGTGAATTAAATACAATGCCGATACATTCTGGGCATGCTTGTGATTGTCAGGAGTTAAATGGTGTGATGAATTATGGTAGCACAGATCATGAGCAACAAGCACATCAAACACTACATTTAAAAATGACTGCAGTGTACCACGAGAAAAGAATAGCAAAAGCACATGGCAAAGCATGGGAAATGCAGAGCTGCAAAATTACAGTGCAAATGCACCTTGGGCAAAGTTACATTTTGTGAAAGCTTTAGAGAACGTACCTTTTATTCTCACTGTTTATTATTGCCACCAACATGCTGATGCAAATTCAGTGCACATTATTCCTAAGCTTTGTATTATCAGCACCTGCATTCTATAACTGTCATAGCCATCAACTGAAAGGTAGGTACAACTGTTGCTCAGGGTGATGTCACTGCACATTTCACATGGGGTCTTCAAGGATAAGGGTGGGGCTTTTCAAACCCCACCTCTGTCACTGACCCTGCTCTAAGGAGACGGTTACATTTTGTTTGGTATCAGCTGAAAGTCTGGGGAAATAGTGCCCAGACCAATCAGAAATGGCATGTACCAATAACCTTCCCTCCTGTGTCTGGTTCTATTGCTTAGGGCTATTATCTGTACAGTGCTAAGAGCTGTCAGTGGAAATAAAACAACAACAGCACACGTGAAAAGTGAGCACCACTTAGGTCTTCTGTACTACCCTGAAGTGAAATCATTATTTAAGGATTACCCTTGTGTAAACATTGCAGCGTGATTTTAAGGATCGAGTTATGACTGGCTGGATACAGACGGAATATGTGAGGATATATGAGAAATATATTCTATATTATTAATACTACTACTAACTCTGCTACTATCATCACAGGTAGGGGGACCTGAGATAACCTAGCTAGTGTACCTATGTAGCTGATGACTACGTTACTTGTTTTTGGCAAGGCAAGGACATTATTAACCAAATAGTTATTTTGTTCCCCCGTATAGGTTCTTTGTTTCCTGGATTTCCCACACACACACAGAATGGGGCAACGGCTGGTAAAACAAAGTTTATTTGTTCTCAACAGGGTAAAAAAAATCATAAAAACCAAACCACACATTACTGAAAATTAAGTTAAACTTTCAAAAGGGAGTGCAAAAAAAAAAAAAAAAAAAAAAAAGAATAAAAGAGCACCGGACACTAGACAATCCCCTTCTGTTGGTCACAGTCTTAGATTAAAAAATTCATGCACGCAGACACTTCATGGGACACCTGCAAAGGCGGAAGGGGAATGGAGTGCTTGTGGGACCTAGGGTGACAGAGTGTTAGTGACAAAGTCGAACAGACAGGACAGGTCCCCTACTGCTTGAAGGTGCTACTGCTACTGCTTGGAGGACCCGTCCTGGCAGCTTGCATGTTGGTAGGGAGACCTGGCTTCCCCCGGGGGGACAGAAAGGTACCTGGACCTGGAAAAGAAAAAGATCTAGACAGGTCCCGTCCAAGAACCGACCTCCATCAGGCATGAGCCCAGAAGTGAGGGCCGGGCATTTGCTGGATGCCCGTGGGACCTGGAGGAAAAGGGAGAGGGTTAGGAGAAAGGCGTATAGATTAGAGCCTCGCTGAGGCTATAGCGCTCGAGCTGCAAAAGAACAGGTGTGGCCGGGGGGTGTCCCCTGACCTACGAGGAACCTAGGTGGCGAAGCCAGACCCGGTCAGGGGAGTGAGACTCACTCCCCCCCCCCCCCCACAGAGGGAGCCCTGTTCGGACAATGCGGTGAAGGAAGAAAAGAACAGGAGGAGAAGGGAGGAGGAGGACCAACACAAAATGAAAGACAAGAGCAGGAAATAGTGCACAGCTTAAATAGGGATGAGAGAGAGAGATTGACAAATGGTACAGCCAGAGGGGATCCCCGGCACTGCACAAACCCCACCCAGAAACCGGAGAGAACACAATGCAGTTAATGGGAGCAGCTGGGGGGACAGCTGCTGAGTCATTCCCCGCCCGAAAAAGGATATACCAAAAATATGTCCGCTTCCCTTCCCCAAGAAAGGACAGAAAGGCATGGTTTCAGGATAACTGGTTGAGAAAGAGAGAGAGGAAAGCAGGCAAAAGGCCATCAGGAACTGACACACAGGTAAGTAAACTACACCCTCCACCCAGAGGTTCTAGTCACTTCCCTTCGACCAGTCTCTAACCCCGCGGTTCTCTCCTCTCTCTCACCACACTCCCTGGACATCGCGCCCAGACTCCATCGGTTGATCGCTGCTGCCTCCTGCAGACCTGAGAGCGGGGCAAAGGAAAGGGGTCATCAGGAACTGACACACAGGTAAGTAAACTACACCCTCCACCCATAGGTTCTGGTCACTTCCCTTTGGTCAATCAAAATTACAGTATAATCGTAAATCTCGAAAAACTACTCACTTCTAAATCTTTTGTAGTCATTTTTGTATTACTTTAGTATAAATACATGTTAATTTGGATTCATATGTTGTTTTTTTCTCACTTTATGTGAACGAAAAGATACAAAAGCGCCTGTTTTCTCATTGGAAATAGTGATATTTTGAAATGTACCTGTCTAGGTCACAAAAGCAAAGTTTGTGGGGAATAATAGTCATTTTCTATACTTTTGAGGCATAAGCAATTAGGAAATAACGCTTACTACCCAGGAACAAAAACAAAATAAAAATTTTTACTGCACAGACTGACAGTTAGTAATAATCTGATACACAAAGCTGTGTTATTATTTTGTTTACCTAATAATGGATGATAAAATCTATCTGTTATTCCTCATTGGGAATCCTGAGAATGGTTGAACTGTCTTGCTCAATAGCTAGCAGATGGTAATAAGCAATGTGTAACAAGACAGACAATGTATAATTAAATCATGATAAATCTTCTGCAAAATGACAATTTTTTCCATGTTAAAATATTATATGCAGTAGGAGTAAACTGCTCTGTAATTAAACAGAGCAGTCCAGTCCCCAGGCCTGTCAGGCACCATCTTCAAAAAAAGTACAAAACATGATTTAAAACAGAAAAGAATGAGTTATTTCCACCACTGTGCTCCAATCTAGTTACCTTTGTGACGGGAAAGCTCTTTAATTGCCCTTAAGTTAGCATGGTAAGTATGGCACTGCATTTCATCAAGGCGTGCCTCAGAGTTTGAAAACAGTTAAAAACAAAACAATCTTCAACTCAGCACTATTTTAAAAGGAAACACAGTGAGATTTTGATATGCTGCTTTTTTAAAATTGCTCAGGGTATGTAGTGAAAAGAAAGAAATAAAAAAAAACTTAGCGGTCTGTCTTGGAGATCTTTTTGCTTCCCTTTTTCTTTAAGGTAACAGAAAAGGAAAACATGTCATCTGCAGGGAGCACAGTCTTGGGAGGCTTGTGATTTGACAGAGACAAGACCTAGTATAATGATTGCTGATCAGTATAACACACTTGAGCTTTTTCTGTCAGGCACTTGCAAAGCCACCCGCGTTCTCTTCAGCCTTGTGCAGTTTAACTGTCGCCCCGGGGGCCTCACCTGATTCTTGCCAGCCGAGATGATGGCTGACAGCTGCCTGCATAATAAATCCTCATCATACCTCCGCACAGGGAGCCAGATCTTATAACAGTTTGGATACAGATATACAGTATGTACTCCACTAGGCTGCAGTGTGGAAGGCAATGCGTTTGAGTAACTCAGTGGTTACAGTGCTGGGCTGCAGTCAGGAAGGCAGTGGGTTTGAGTAGCTCAGTAGTTACAGTGCTGGGCTTCAGTGTGGAAGGCAGTGGGTTTGAGTTTGCTCAGTGTTTCGAATGTGTAGCACAGTAAGTGCTAGGCGGCAGATATACATTTCATACTGTAAAATATGTTACTGTCGGTACACTAATTTGGGTTCAAAGATTTAAATGTTGCATGAGGAAATAAATCAGGATCTCTGTATTAAGGATCAGCTGAATTCACTAAACATTATTTTAGATCTGTGAGGGATACTAAATTCTAAGCTGAATGCTGAGTACAGGAAGGCGTGCTGTAACTTTGTGGTCAGTTGGATCAAGTTGTCTTGTCTGTTCAGCTCAAAAGCAGGACGTGTGTGTGTGTTTGACACCCTGGCAACAGAGTGTGTTGGTACTTAAAGCTTACAAAAATAGAAATGTAAGATTTCACAGCACGTCAGAAAAATACTTTACTGGGCTGCACTGTGTTGCTGGATTATTATTATTTGTCTTTTTTTTGAAAGCCACATAAAGCTGTGGAGCTGTGGATTGAGTGTTTAGACTGTTGATCATTGTTAAGGTGCAGAGTGACAGTGCTACTGTATGACTTTAGCACATATTATTTGCTGCTCTTACCATTCTTCCCCATGCAGTTATCTTGCACTTCATTATGGTTCTGTATGCTTCTCTAAGCATGCAGTTCTTTTTTTACCATGCTTTTAGAGAATAGTCCTTTAGAGTAATACTTCACCAGAATTTCACTTTCCATTTACCTTGGCACATATATCTACTGTTGTTTCTTTTTTTTTTTTCTTTTTTTTTATCAAAGCAAAAACACAAACCATAGTTAAATATGTAAGTTTTCCTCATAAACTAAAGCCATTAGTGCAGGTACTTAAAAAAATGTCCATTTTTTTTTTTTTTTTTTTTTTTTTAAAACCCAGCACAATGTTTCTGATCTGGCTGTGATTGTAATATGAGTCAACAGGTTTTTCTCTGATTAGGATCTGTATGGTTGCATTCAGCTGAATGCGAACGAATGAGTTGGTTGGTAGGTGATCCAAAATGGTGCCCACAGAAAAATCAAACTTGCATAACCTTCCCCTTTCTATAAACCCTGGTGTAATCTAGTGAGGCTTCCCAAACCCTGCTCTAGCGACTATTCAGTGCAGCGATGGGCTGGTTTCCAGTTCTGAATACTGGGAACCTGGCCACAGCACCGCCCTGTCCCTTAGACTCCTGTCAGCTTGCAAAGGATTTTCCAAACCTACTGTTTGATTTACAAGTTGTAGCTTGTCCCTTAACATCGAGAGAAAGCAGACATGTAAGGAGCTGGAAAGCAGGGAGAATGAGAGAGGGAGAAGGGGGAGGAGGCTGATTAATGGGTAAAGCTCTAACACCAATGTGCAAGAGATTGTGGTTTTGCTCGGATGCTGAGTCCGAGATTCTCCAGTGAGGGAATGGTAGGGCATCTCTCCCTGACCAGAGATCTAGCGATTTTAAAGTGAGTGGAAATCTCCACGGTATCTCTACCCTGCCAGCAGCCAATCTCTCTCTCTCTCTCTCTCTCTCTCTCTCTCTCTCTCTCTCTCTCTCTCTCTCTCTCTCTCTCTCTCAATCTCCCTCTCTTTTCTACTTTCTCCCTCTCCCCAGCTGTCAAATCAGAGCCTTGTGTTTACTTTTCCCCTGATCCAGTTCATTGTTATTCTTTGCAAATTGGAGCAGTGTGTTGCTGCCCATTAAGGTGTAGGAGGCCGGAATCTGGAGGACTGGGAATGAAGGGAGTTGTAGCACTAAGGAAATATGGTTAAAGCAGAGTCCATTACAGTAAGGGCTGTAGTGAGTTTTTTTCTGGAAAAAGGTATTGCATTGTACTGTAGAAAATATATTTCATTTAATGTACATTATTAAGTGGCAGGGTGACAGTACTGAAGAGCTGAGGATGGTGAGTTCAGCAGAGGTTAAGCTTTCAGGTTAAGATGTTTACCTTTGATCCTTACATTTCACTTGCATTAAATCTCACCTTAAACATTGTAGGTGGCCTGTTAAAATTGATAATTTCTTTAAAAACTTGTTTTAGTGCTGTTCAGAACATGTTCTTATACTTTAGCTTTAACAGTGTAAACAGAGTTAAATGACTTCTTTCCTCTGCCTCTGTGATGAGAGCTCTGCTTGATTTTTAAACTGAGTCGCTTCAGCTCCCAGCCTTGTCTCAGCTTGTGTGTCTCTTAATCACCTGACTATCCGTTAACATTTCTCATCAAGACAAAACACATGAGGTGACCAAATTTATCACAGCAACTCAATTAACTTCAGGAGCTATAGTCGAGAATACAGGGAAATAAACACTGGCACTTGGGAGCTAAAAAACTCGGCATCGATGCAGGGGTTCCAGGGCTGGGTGATCTGAGTGAATGGAAAGCTCCTGTTACCTGCAGGGAAGCTATAATGAGTTCTGCCTGTTGTTTGTTCTCAAGCCAGCCATGCACCCAGCAAACAGTGAGATCATCACAGGGTAAATATTTGCTGTCTGATGTCCTAGCTTCGGACTAGGGAAAAGCATGGCGACTCAAGCAGTAGCTGTTGGAGGCTACAATATACCTTTGTATTCAGACTGGTAGAAACACATGGAAAAGAAACCCTTAAACCCTCAGCATTGTAAAGAAAAGTTTATTTCAAGCATCTGGTGGTATACACACCACTGGCCTTTCAATGAATCTGCGTTTTATTGCCTAGAACAGTTCAGCTCAGTTCTGGGTCGTATCTTCTAAAGTAGACCCTATTACACACTATTACTTCATTCTATATTTATCCTAGAAATGATACAGGCTTGCTTTAGGATGATGTCACAGATAATTTTGCAGTAACATTTTCAAAGGACACTGTGGGGGTCTATTGAACCCATAAACAGGCGTTATCATTGCAGCTCAGATATTACAGTGAAGTTACTGTAACATAGGGTTTTTATTTGATCAACCTACCAGGATAAACCCCAGCCAGATTTTTTATTTTACAGAAAAGGATAATCCCTCTGGATTGCACCAATCTCTTACTTTTCGGGGTAATCCCAGAATAACCCCACAGAGTGGTTGGTGCAATCCAGGGTAATGATTCCCCAGTGCTATAAAATACTGTCAGGGTCATCCCATATACTCCCCCTCATACTCACCTGTACTGTGACGGAACCCTCCTGCTGCTTCAAATATAGGTGTTACAATGTGAACTGATTTGGGTTCACTAAGCTTGGAACCGGATAATGTATACAAGCACCCCCACCCTCACCCCCTTCAAAGGGTTAACTGCGTGTGGTGGTAGTTTTGAGTAGATTTAGACAGCAGAGCCACAGAGCTGGGAACACAGCCAACTGAATTCATAAACATGGAAGGTTGGGGTTTGTTTGCCAGGGACAGCCCAGTGACTCAACCGGTATAAATCTTTTATGGAGGAATCTTTCTTTAAGAAACAGGTCTGGAGGAGCTCAGCTGTGATGAAAGGGTGCTGTCTCTACCTATCAACCTACCATTCACCTCACATTATGTATACGACAGCCTTAGATTTTTACATCTGAGCATCAGAGACGAGAACATTAGATGGGCATTTAATTATCCATCTGTGCCAGAGATCAATCATAACCCTACTCTATTTACATTTACAGTACGTACAGTATGCAACATGTTGTGTGATGCACTGCTGCTATGGATTGTGACCCCTTTCGTTGAAACGAGATGAGGTTAAAAGTCCAGAACTATACATTCAGACAGGCCTGGCTCTTTTGCATACTCCTTAAGAGTGTTTGCCGTGTGTGAGGTTGCCGGTTCTGTTACATGGATGTATGCGTGTGTGTGTATATATGTATGCATCCATTTCTACTTATGTAGCTAATAGCTTTGGCAATATACTGATTACCAGGAACGTCTATAACACAGTATTTGGTAGCACATTACTCTCTTCAATAGTTCAAAACCCTGACCCATTATTAATTAACTCAAATAAATTCATGCAATAAACCAATAACTGGAGCAAATGTGGGGCACTATTTTGTGTATTAGCATTGAATGCATACACCTTTAGATGTGTTAATTCAATCAGGCCACATATTGCTCCACATCTCCCAGCTTGAGACCTGAAGTGTGCCCTCAGGCATTATTCTTTCACATGAGGCAGACAATATACAAAATCACATATCATTTCACACTAAGCAACTGCAAGTCACCTCGTAATTCCGCAGTATTGCACACTTAAAGAGACGTGGGCAGAAGTGGTCAGTGACTGCAGCCATCGATCCAGAGAGGAGCTTAAGGGAATGGGAGTGGAGAGGCAATAAGCACTGCAATAGATCACTCTGCTGGCAGCTCCCCTGCTGCAAGTAAAGATCAGCTGGGAATTAGGGTCATTAGGGAGCGCCTTGAACTGCAGCGGGCTGGGAGAGGTATCCATATAAAACAAGCAGAAGAACCTCATGTGGGAAAACTGATGTAATGGGAAGAGCAGAAAAAGCCAAAAGTTTGCACAACAAGTCGCCCTGAAGGTGAGGTAAAGCTAAAGCAGGTCCTACAATTCTTATTCTCTTGGCTATCCTGAAAAGCAATATACAAAGAATCCACTTTGAAAGATATTTTGCTAAATGAAAGCTTCTCCCTAAGTAATGTGTTTGTGCACTGATCAATCTGTCTGCCTGCCTGTCAGTCAGTTAACTGATAGACTGATGTAGTTTGCAATTATGGGCACCCTCCCATATGTGCCTGCACTGGTTCTTAAAGTTATAATAGCAAGAAAGCAAGAAACCTGTATGCATTGATTTTACTGTTCCTAGCTGCAGAAACAGGGGCAAAGTGTGCACTGGCACAAACAGCAACGTCAACGCTGCAATTTTGATGAACAGTATTACTGAAATAATACTAGTATCACTTATTGCCGTGTATTCACTTCCACTGCAGCTGAGGTGCCCTTGCTTTTCACATGGCTGGTTATGGATCGTTGTGGCGTTCTTATATAATGTTCAGTGTTTTCTGTCCCTGTAGCAGCGAGGCAGTCTCCGTAGCTCTGTTTTCAGTGTCTGGCTTGTACAAGCAAAGTGCTGGAGGCTGTAGGCTGAGCTTACACAAATCAGGATAGGCAGTTAGTAAAGCAAACTGACAGCCTATTCATCGAGACCTTACTGCCACTCATCTGTTAAGCAATTCACAGACACTACGGCACATTTGTTTGTCAGGCAAAACCCAATGGGACACACTGACTAAGCTCCTGTATAAAAATTCACTGCGGTACACCCTGGTGAAGGGCACAGTAAGCTGAATCAGAGCAGGGCAAAAGCCTCGTAAAGCGCAGGCAGGTAGAAAAGAAAATCAGTTCATGCCACAGCAGCCAATAAGGAATAAAATCAGTCAATTAAAGTAATGAAATGGACAGTCTTACAAGGTTTTGATTCCAATGTGAGCCATTAAACATGAAAAATGCATTCAAAACTAGAGGCTCCTGTATGAACTAAGTTGTTTTTTAATTTTTTTTTTAATATTCAGTACCAGTTTGTTTTTTACTTTAAAGCAACAACAGCACTGTAATTTTGGCTTACCTGCTGGGCCCTCATATTACATCTGGAGGTATTAAACCCTTCACCACAGCCCCCTTTAACCAAGCTGGATAAAGGAGTGAATGTTAAGTGTTAGAGTTGCAAAACTTTGCTATAGATCTGGTGCAAAATGTAAACCCATAGCCATGCAGACTGTACAACAATGGAAACTGTCCAGACAATCATCATTCAGAGACTGCAACACAGGCACAGATAGCATATACAATAGAGCGTAGAGGAATTGTCTAATGTTTCATTCAAAGAATGCCAGTGTGTGTTGAGTAGTTGTCACTCTAAAGCCTGCCCAATTGAAAGGCATTGTAACTGCGTGTCTCTTTGGCCGTGGTGCTAAAGGGTTAAGTACAGTGTCTGTGGATTGAAGAGTCTACAGCCTGGCAGGCTCCAGTTTACACAGATGGAGCAGCTTGCTGGATAAACCACAAGAAATTCCTCCCACTGTCCAAGTTAGCACTTCTCAGGGAGGGAATGCGATTCCCTGCCAGGCTGGAGCAATCAAGCGCGGGCAACAGAGAGGCCCTGGCTTGTCCAGCAGGGGTGGAGGAGGAACACTGCAGCAGTACTTTCACAAAACTTTCTCATCTCTTTATTTAATATTCTCATTTTAATATAGTAAGTGATAGTAAAAATATAGTAAAAATAGTAAGTGAAAAGAAAGATTACAAACAGAAAAGAACATTTTAGAATGATGTTATACTAATAAGATACCTTGGTTATAATTACCTCTTCCTCTCTATGTGCTGGTGAAGTAGAGAGGTGATCCAATATGATCCAATATTCACTTAACAGCCTGCCTTGAATTTAACTTCTATACTTACATGTTTGCTTAAGAGCTCTCAACCCTAACGACTAAACTACGCTGTCCCTGAGTTTGAATCACTGGGCCACACTGACTTCCAATTCTTGGCTCTTACCTATAGACCACCCTGTCTCAGCTCAGCCTTACCACTTTACTATGCTGGCTCCCATTCCACAGCTCTAACCAATAAGCCACAATGCTTCTCAGTCCTCAGCTGTATCATTACACACACAGCTTACTGTTCCTCAGCTCATCACTAGGCCACAGTGCAGGCTCCTCTCTAGATCCCAGAGCTGGAAGGCTTAGTGTTAATGGGAGTCTGTTCAGCAATTGTCTGCTCTCGCCTGGCGCTGTAGTTGCATGCTCTTGGAAAATGATTCACTGCCACAGGGCCGTAAAAGGGAGCTGTTTCAGAGGAAAAACCCAAGTTAACCTCTGTGTCCCATGTCTACTGTACGTTAATGAAGTGCTGTCATCATTAGAGAAGCAAGGGGAGGCTTGCCAAGCATGTTTAATCAGATACAGCAAAGAGAGAGAGAGAGAGAGAGAGAGAGAGAGAGAGAGAGAGAGAGAGAGAGAGAGAGAGAGAGAGAGAGAGAGAGAGAGAGAGAGAGAGAGAGAGAGAGGGAGAGAAGAAGCGTGAAAGGGAGAAAGAGAAAGTTAGAGCGCAAAAGTGATAAAAAAAATAGGAAGGTAAGTAGTAGAAAGGGAAAGAGAAAGGAAGGGGCCAGAGTGGCATTAAATGAATGCAGCTTGTTACATTCAGCAGTAAGGTTCTGCTACTTGCCTGTGAGTCATGGTTTACTTAGAAAACGTATTTGGATTAAAAATGTAATGTGTCTCGCTTAACTGTGATCCTTTTCCACATAAATCAACCATCAACCAGTGACATCTGAAAATGGTCATCAGATATTAACATGCTAGTTATTCCTTAACATTACATATATATATCAGCAGTAAGGTACAGTACGTGTATATTGGGCATTCAACCATAAATTACAACTCAACATCTGAAACCTTGAAGAGCTCACAAAGCCTATTCATGCTTTTCCAGACCATCTAAAAACTATAACGTAGCCAAATATTAATAAGATACCAGGGGTCTAGGCTTTTCCTTCATATTTAATTTGTTTTTACTATATGTTAACTGTTATTTCGAGTTTGTGTTAAGGCATTGTCATATTGTATTCATTCAGCTAATTAACTGGTAACACATTCCAAGAGTCACATGATTTATTGATTATCTGAAACCACAAAGGACTTCTGGGCACCATGTAAAGCACCTGCATAGAAGAAGCACCTGCCTATGGAGAAAAAAGAAGATTAATGACTCATCCTGGGACAGTCAGCGTGGTCTGAGTGGGTGTACTGCCCCTCTACTCGCTGAGCACTGTGAGTGATCCCCTCTCTTGTTTGTTATCAATACCTTGCAAGACTCAATGACTGGGCAGCAGGGAGTTTATCAGAAACAGATTGGCCAATTACCCTCCTGACCTCCCTGTAAGATCTCATTACATGGCATTTGTTTTCAGTCCTGTCTTTACCAAAGTAAAATGTATTCTGTGCTTGGATCTGCATGGGAATGAACTGCTGTGCAGTGTGTCAAGCAATATTTCAGCACGCAATTTTTATTCTGAACAACCTTGCAGATTTAAGCTTTCCCTTGGGCTCCCCTCATTTGTTTCTTATAGGTTTTTACACATTTTTTGGTTGTCTGTAAAGTTTTTTTTATTGTTCCTTTTAGGGAAAAAAAAGGCTTCTTGTGTACTTTGCACAGGAGCAAAAGCTTAGTGTAGCTGTTCATTAATATTTAAAAGCTTTCAATATAGTCTGATTGCAAATTTAAAGGCTCCTCCTAAGGGCACCTAAGTCGTTTCTTACAATTAAAATCAATTGTTTCTAGTGGTATTCACATAATTGTGCTGCAAAAAGGATTGTTATTGGAGATTATAATGCTCAAATTGCTGCTTTAAAATTGCATTTTCAATGTATTTTACTGTAGATACAATGTATTGTGTTTATACAGTGTTTCTTTTACTACCATGCTCAAGTGTACATGCATGCTTGTGTGTATGTGTAAGCTTTCAGTGGGTGCTGGTTGCATGGAGACCCTCTCTCAGATGCAGATGAAACAACCTGCCAGGTCCTGAGAATGAAGTCATTACCAGGCCGTTCATGGCTGTGGTGTTTATTCCAAACTATATAACTGAATGGGAACTCATTGATCTGCAGTTAGAGTGAAATGGCTCTTTTCATTTCCTTAATATTAATTTCCACACATTAATCGCTATTCATAACTGCAGCCCACCCCCCACCCCCCAGTGTGAGGGCAGCCACCCCTGGTGATACTAGAATCATGTTAATTCCGTTCTATAGCGCTCAGCCCCAGTGCAAATATTTTTTATCCTGGATAATCAATAGTCATTTTAGTGAAGTGACCAAAAGGCGTGTTTGCTGCATTAATCTTTCCTCTCTCATGCAGCTGAGTTAAAAGCCTGTTGTGCCACTTTAGGCTTTTAATGTTAGCCTTACTGACTCGCGCTTTACATGAGCACTTTAAAAGTTCTACCTACGCCAGTAGACAAGCCATCATCATGCAGGGTTCATGACCGTGTTCATCAATGGACAATCCACCATTTCAGCCATGGCTCTGTTAGTGTCTTCACTGAACTGACACCAGGGCTTAGTGGCCATTAAGTGCCTTGAGTCATCTCCACTAAATATCAGTCTAAAATGAGTGCTTAGTAAATTAGTAATTAGCTACCTGTCTGTAAGATCTTACTAGTCCCAAAGCTCTCCTGTTGGAAAGACTCTTTATTCTGTATAAGTTAAATGCCGTACACCATGGTATAAGCATAGCAAAGTGTAGTAAACCATAGCAAAAAGACATGGTATAGTATGTTAGTGCAGATCTATAAGATATAAGTAGACAAACGTACAGTATGTGCATAGTATTCATAATTTAGTTTTCTTTAGAAGACAGAGAGACGCTAACATGAGGAGGAGGTACAGTACCGCTTCCCTGTCTTGTAAGGAGTATACTAATAACTTAGAGTAGCAACCTGGTGTTTAGACAAGCCAAGATGAGAACAATGGGTATGCATGCCAGAGGTGAAGACCGGATAGTAAGACAGCATTCTTGAGGTCTTGTCTAGACTTGGTAATGAAGATGTGGTTTGAGGTTGACCAGCATTCATGCTGTAGCACTCGGAATCATCGTGAATTTAGTTTTAGTCCTGTCAGTTAGGTTATGGGTGTGAGTGACCATTTTAATACTTTATTTAAACAAACAAATATTTTCATGTGCGGGGCTTTTGCCCTGCCACAAATACATACCATCACTCAAATAAAATAAAAGCAGGTAAAGGCAAGCTATGTCAACCAGAATAGAATTTCACCAAGTACTGAATACCCCTTTCTGAGAATCCTGTTTGCACTCTTCTGAACACCTTGTTTCAATAGACAGGAACAGGTCAAACATTCAATAAACCACAGTGGACCATGATTGTTTCAAAAGAAATGTCTTACAGTCAAAATTAGTTGAGCATGGTTGGGCTTTTGTGCCTTACAATAAGCAAAGACTGGTAATGGTTAGCCAGGGTAAATGATGGCCATATCAGTGTTGACCATGTTAAAACGTTGTAGAGTGTTTTAAATGTGATACAAATCTATGGAAAGTGGGCATACTGGATGGTGATATTGACTTATGAGTAGGGGTCTACTTAAATCACTGTAAATGTTACATGGGTAGGTTGCGGAATAAAATTAGGATTTCGCTGACATTCGCAGATCTGTTTAAACATTAAATAAAGTGTGCTGCCGTTTGTTAGGCAAGCATGCAGCATCCCCTCTGCATGACTTGTACATTGAGCCTGCATGTCCTGCATCCACTGAATTGGTTGAAAGTGTAAAGTAAAGCTTTGCCAAATTATACAGATGTGGAAATCAATTAGAAACAGCACACAAACTAGTTTACCGAAGGGCATCCGGCATACTTTAATAAATAATAAATAATATAATATGCAGCCCTGACTTTGAATATGCAGAAATCAAAACAATGCAGCCCTGACTTTGTCCCACCCCTACTGCACAGTACAGGTCACAGAAAAGCAGTACAGACACACTGATAGACTGAATAAAACTAATTGTCATTTGAATAGTAAACAAGAATGTTAACCGCTTTGGAGAATTTTTTTTTTTAAAGTGTTAAATGTTTTTTGTTTGTTTTTTGCTTAAGTGCAATGCACACAGGACGACGAAGGAGTAAAAAAGGGCTATCTACAGAAGGAAGATACGTAGTTTGCTTTGCTTGCATTGTGCAGTAGTTCATTTAAACAAGGTTTCTTTATTTTTTCCTCTCAGTATGCTTTTTTTTTGTTCAGTATGCATTGGCCAATAAAAGAGGTGGATTTTGCAGGGATCCCTCAATTTCACGATTTCCGCAAAATCACAATTTAGTTAGACCCCTACTTATGAGTTATCAACTATGTCAAAGAACAGAACAAGAGCTAGAATCCATGATTCTGAAGACGTAAGTATTCAAACTGGAACAAGTACCAGCAGCTCTGGATGCTTCAGAGCTTCACTTATCACAGCTTCACTTGCTCTCTGCAGTTTTTTATTTTGTTTTTCAGTTTCAAGGTCAAAGTCTAAGAGTGAAACCCATCAAAAGCTTTTAATATGAAGCTGAGAAATCATGTGATCTGCATCAACAGGACTACTGTACAACTTGAACATACGAGCCTGCTGTATCAGACATTCAACTAGTCTGTGGTTCATTGCAGCACAGTGCTATTAATGCAAAGTGATATTCACAAGCATTACTCACATACTAAGCAGTAGAAAAGTTAATCATGCTACATTTGCACTGTAATTTTGTGATCTTGAAGTTTCCTATGCTTATAATGTGTATCGTTCTAACTTTCTTTACTATACTTTATCTGTGATTTGCATTCTTCTCTGTGCTTTGCCAAGCATTTACAATGCTTTACAAAACTTTGCAGCTCCATTGTATACCAAAGTACAATGTTTATTCCTGTGCAAAGATCATGTTTTTTTCTAAACTGGAATGAATACCTCTGATTTAGGCCAAGAGTTTCTTTCAGCCTGACACTAAGTTTATCCTTGCTTTCTCCATGGCCTGCCATGTTAAAGTGGTGGAGACCATGATCTTGAGCTATTTAGTGAAGTCATTGAATAATCATTTATGATGATGGTTTGCATATAAACCAGTCGGGGACATGCTTGAAACCTCATGGATTCAGCAAAATCCTTAAAAGCCCACGTTTGTTATTTTTGCAGGCATGTGAGCTAACAAGGGTTAATTAAAGAGCCAACGGAAGTGCTGGACCCCGGCCATTTAAACACAAATCACCTTCACAGGGTTGACTGCTTAGTCTGGATGAGACAGCCTTTCTAATGGCCACTGAACTTTCTCCACCTTGTCTTACACTCCCCCAAGAGTGCCTCTTTATTGGTTTATAATTTATGTCGCAACTCATTGACATCCTGATGACAAATAGAACAGAGCAGCAGAACATAAATAACATAAAAACTCGGCAAGTCTAATTAACGACACTTAGGAACATAAACCTTAGCTTAGATTGTAACTGTGGTAAAAGCATATTTCTTTTTACAATACACTAGAGAAACCCAAGGTCTACATTAGCAAACCACAAATGCTGTGGCAGGACAAATAATTTGGAACACAGTGGTCCTTCTGTAACAGCACTTTGGTACTGATAAGGGACCAGGCTACTGCAATGGATCACCAGCCTGCATTAGTTCAGGCCATTGTGTCATTTGACCACTATGGTGCCATTCTACCTACGGCCCATTGCTTTGCAGCTATCCATGAGCTATCACTTCTCCTTCATACAGGATCATTGCATTGCCATTTTAGCGACCACAATGCTATCGAAGATAATTTTTTCACATGGAAAAACCGATTAGTGAATTTGGTCCACTGTGCTTTAGGTTTTCACAGCTTCATTAAAATCCAGTCATAGCATACTGATTTGCTTTACAATAAACTCCTTGTAAATACTGCTAGAAAAGCATTGTTAAAGAGCGAACAGGAGCTAACCCTCAAAGCAGGATTCCGGGGAATTCAGAAGTATTCCTTCTTGTGGTGGTGCATCTTTAGGAGCTTTGAAGTTAAAGCTTATTATTTATAGTAGCCATTTATACACAATGAAGAACAATAGCACCATAGATACCAGTACCTCTCCACTACAGCGCAATATAGAAAAGCAAAGTGAGAACTGTCACATGCACATAAACACACACACACACACACACACACACACACTCTGCCCCCCCTGCATTTTGCTGTGTAAAATTAATTGAGATTAGGGGTCAGCAGGTTAGAGGAGTGGAGGGAAGCAGGGGGCGCATTAAAGGCAGTGATTTGTGTTAAAGTGAAAGGTCCTCTGGCTGGTTCAAGATGCCGGGCTGAATTTTGTAATTACACTCATCTGGGGACCTAAACAAACAGGGGAGTGGTGTGCCAAGCTGCCATGGCAGTAACTCAACCCTGTATTGCCCCAGAGTGCTCCCGTTCCACCCTGCTAAAATCTCAAGGCGCAGGGCTAATCGGCCCTTCACTTCTATCATAAAAATCAAAGATAACAAATAACTCCTTCAATGAATGGATTATCCACACCCTCATTTACAGTCAAGCTTATTTTACCCATACCATAAACAATGTTATCCATTAATCCAGCTTTACTACACTTTACTATGCTTTTACCATAATATTACCATATTTTTACTCTTTTTATTTTTTTATGATGTGAGAGCCATTTTAAATGGCTGTTCCTCTACTGAGTACTATTTGTTGTCCCTATAGCTGTCTTAAACTGGATTTTTGGCTAATTTTAGTTTTGCTGTAAAGTGGTAATTCTCAGCGGTTTTTCGTTTTCTCATTTAAAAACTACTATAGTAAATGAAATCAATATGTACAGCTGTCTTCTAAAAGCTATTTTCTGAAATTGAACATAGTTTGATCTTTACCTTGCTTTCTCATTGTATCTATTATCATATTTTGCCATGTTTCTACCATGTTTCTCTCCATGCTTTCTTGTGTTGGAGTAAAATGTACTGAACTTTAAAAAAATCATCATGCGCTAAAAGACTAGCATCTTAATTTCTTTACGAACAGCATTAGATTGTGATTGCATGAGTTTAAAAACTACAAACAGTGGGCACATTTCCAAGCACTTTATAGCTTCATTTTGACTCTTGACATTAGGAGGATGCAGATTGTCAAGAAAGTAGTGCAGACATTGCTTTTACTTTCAAGCTGTGAGTGTGGTACAGGGATTGATGGAGGGTGGGGAGTAGGAGGGCGGGAGTGTAATTGTTTGTGGATTGTAATCATCTGCTTTATTAAGAAGGTGAGGAGAGTAAACAGCAATTATAGAACAAGCTGCTTGGCCAAAAAAAAAAAAAAAAAAAAAAAAAAAAAAAAAAGACATCCTCATATTCTTTCTTTTTTTTTATGAGAATGTTTCCTACACATTGTTTCATGCTGAAAGACGGAGCAAATAGTATACCTTTCATCCTGTGCAGAAAAAAAAAGTTGCTAGAAAATTCACAACAGGGTTTGACAGGACGGGTGGTGGAGTAGGGTGCGTTTAGGTTATCTTCCTCAAACAGGGATGTCTAAGAGCTAATAGCCATCCTTAAGTGCTTCCTGCATCTTAGCAAAGAGTCTGTTAGGCATGGCTATTTGGTTATCTGCAAAAAACACAGCAAGCTCACAGTCAACACCTCCTTGTAAATTGAAATTGACTGGAGCTTGCTGACTCCTCCAGAACAAATACAACCCAACAAGCACACTCAGTCCTTACTATTAGTGCAATAAAAGCAAAAGGGACATGTTACATACGTATACATGTGTTATGTACATTATATTTTAAATACAGTATTTTACATACACTATATACTATATATATTTACCTGCATGAATGTGGCCTCTTTAATATAGAATTGTGTTTAGATTAACCCTGAACTGCTGGGGCTGGCTCAAATTGATCGCACAGAACAGAATTCACAACATACATGTTATTCATTTTAGTGGTAGTAAAAGTAGCAGTGGTATTGCTGTACTTACTATTTAGAAAATGTAGAGAGCGGTTTACTTATGTTTTAGAAAAGGGATCAGTAGATAGTATTCGATAAATATAACACATGGAGTAATTTATTGTATGGCGCTGCTTGTTAATAATTATATCCATATGAATGTTTTCTGGGTGTATTTTATTGTTATGGCCAAAACAAAAACCAAAACAAAAAAAACCCTGAGATGCCCTGCGAAGTCCTGTGGGGAAGTTGGAGTGTTTCTTTGAGATTTCACGGTCATCCCCAGAAACTGCCTACACAAACCAAACCTGCAGAGACCTTCTGTTACTGGAAGCAGCTGAAGCAGTCCTGGCATTGAGGGCCTACCCTTCCCTGCTAGAAACAGACAGCACAGCTCCTTTCTGTGAATCCCCTTGTTATTGCCTGTGTTAGGTAACGCAGAGTGAGATACTGGCCTTCGAGTTTGAAGACAGACTGAGTGAATTGAGCTATTGGTGATTGAAACTTGCAAAACCACCCTCACACCCAGGACTGATGCCAAAATGGAAACTCCTCTGAGCTGAACTGAGAAGTCACCAACCTTGCCACCATTAACTTGCTACTTAAAAGTGCTTTGAAGAGATGCTAAGAAACATATAAGAATAAATATATCCAATTATATAAGACATATACAAGAATATTTTGCTTTAATGTTTTGGTGGACAATCTGAGGTAAAAATGTGAAAACAGTACATTGCTGTAATTCACGTGTTTTCACTAGAACTTTACTGGCGTATCCTTAAAGCAAAAGCATTCTAGATTTGTTCAATATTGTGGAATGTGCTTAAAAACAGTCTAGACTGATAGTCGTATTGGATGTTCCACAAAAAGAGCACCTTTTAGTTTGGTCAGGGCTTATGCAGTTAGTTACAATGTGGAAAGGAATTATTCTAGATGAACTTTGGGAAGTGGTGTCTGTAAGTTTCCAAACACCTTGTGTACTGAGTCCACAGTCAACAAATCAATCACTCAATCAATGAATCAGAACACTACATTTCACCAAATGAAACACACTACAGCTAGCCATTTAAAAAATACAAGCTGTATAAACATCTATTTAGCCTATATGTATGTACAAATGTTGGATTAACATGAAGTGCAAGGTGTTAGAGCAGGTAGGTATTCTGTCTCACAATGTTAATGTAATATTAGAGTACAGACAAACCCATCAGGGAAAGTAGAACCCCTGATTGTATCAGGCAGGTACCTCCCCTGAACATAAACTGTACATCATTTAGTGTTCAACCAGCAACAATCTCTCAGCCATGCTGTTGGGTTCACCTCCTTCCCACCTCCACCTTACTTTATAGTGACCAGAAGTTTACCATCAGAAGCATGTACATATTTAAGATGCACCTCCATGCCCTTGTTGACAGTAATAGTTTTTTTTGCGCCATACTACAGTGCATTCTTACAGTATATGGATGTTTTTTTTTACTTCCTTCAGGAGTGGACAAATGTGCAGCGTCAACTTCTAGCTAAGTCCTCATGTGGTTTTAAGGTATTCACATGTCTGTTGACACCCAGCACTGTCTTTCTATTCCAACCGCACTCTGAAACTGTTGCAACATCCCAGAGAGCTGTTCTATCAACTGAGGGCTTCTGAAAGGCAGGAAATATGAATTCATGAATCACTGCCTTTCTCTGAAGCTCAGCTCCCATAGGCATGACTCAATTTCCTAAAACTAACCCTAACTGTGCCCCACCATCGCCCCACCATTGCCACCCCGAACTTTGGAGTCATGTGACGAGAACAACACGAGAAGCGAAAGAAGCAGTTCCCTTTTTCACTCGACCCTGGGGACTCATGTGACAGGGATGTGTCATCAATGAAAAACAAAAGAATAAAACCCAGTTACGACTGGTTGGGCTCTGTTCATATCAGTTGAGCTGAGATTCAGAAAGAATAAAACAAGTAAGAACCGGTGTAAACCAATATTGGTTCCCTCTGGAACCAATATTCAGCTAATATTTGTACCCCCAGGGGAACAAATATTTGTTTACACAAACGAACATTTGTTCCCCCCCTACATGCAAGTTAGTGATTTAGCTTGTTTTTATGTAAATTATGCATGTGTAATGTTTGTGAATGGGAGCAATGTTTGCAGGCTGTTATCATGTATCATTGTAAGTGAGACTGGACCTGTCAGAGGGGACTGGATAGTACAAGTTTAGGGTTAGGATTAGGAAGTGTTCTTAAAATTAAGATATAGAATGCATGGATATAGACTTATATACAAAAAAAAAAATTACTTTGTTACAAAAAAAATATAAAAAAGAGGTACAAATATTCGGAAGGGGAACCAATATTCCCAAATATTGGTTCCTAGGGGGAACGAATATCCTCTGGCACCGACATACACAGTGAATCACATCTCTTATATTTGAATGTAGCATAGTTGTGTTTAACAATTAAAAACATTCGCTGCATTCATTGCATTGCAATAGAAGAAGATCTTTAATACAGGTGTTACTGGTGACTGAAGAAGAAGAGGTTTGCTATCAGTTTCTATTTTAGAGGCAGTTAGGTGAGTCTAATCACTAACGGTGTTGAGTTTAATCACTGACAGTGCTCAAGCGCCAGATCCATTTGGCTCAGCAGCTTCGCTGGGTGGGAGGATACAGTGGCTGATCTAATTGCATTCCTGCACCCCTCACTTAATAATGGGACACATTACTGAGATTCCAAAGCTCAGACCTACAGAGGATCTTATTGACATCCCCCAGCACCAAACATCTGGACACAGGCCAGCCTCTTTAGAAAACATCACTTTGTTTTCCTTTTCTAATTAGAAACATTGTGAAACTGCCAATGCGTTTGTCCAGCATTGCAAAATGCCATCGCTGGCGTCACCAGACGGTGGGTGAAGAATCTCTGTTGAGAATATGCAATAGCATGACTTGTGCACTTTGTTAGAAACTCTTAGGAATTAAATAGGCTCAATGTAATTCAAAGGAGCTGAACCATGTGATATGTCACATGATTAACCGTGCAGTATATAAGCCAGGAGCAGATATCTGCCTGTAAATAGTTAGAAATGGGTGGGTGGGTATGTATCTGCATCCTGGGCCACAACTGAACTCAAGGGCCCTGAGTAAGGCCTCTTTACGAAATGGAAAATATAGAAAACTACTGGTTGGTCTATATGCAGTGGGAAGCAAGTGTTTATTGATGGGGAAGGTGATGGCTGCAGAGGACTGAGATCCCCAAAGGCATATGCATGCAGTAGTCTGTATCAAACAGAACTGAGTACAGAGATCTAGATTGGAAGGGTATGCTGCATATATAAATGAGGTCATAAACAGCTGAATATGAGACATTCTTATTTTTATTGTTTAGACTAGGTAAAAATACAAATTCAATTCAGCATTGATAATATTATGCTCTTCAATTCAGTTGACCATGGCAAAAGTTCCTTTTATGAGGTACATGTAGTTCATAATAATTCATGTCAAAAAGATGGAATCACTTGATTGGCTACTTGTGAATTGTGAAATGTATCTGTCGGTTCCTTCATACAAAGGTAAAATCCAATAGATGCTCGCCCTTCATTCCTTATTTGCAAACATTAACCCTTTCTATGCTGTATATATGGATTGCTAACATTTTCAACTAAAAAAAATCCAGCACTGTGATATCACAAAGATATTGTCAATGGTTCTGCCACGGATGTAAATTCAGTAATGCACTATTACAGCTGAGCAATTAATAAACACAGCAAAAGGAATTCATTCCAACTGAAATGAACTGCACTATGGGGATTTACGATACTATTGTTCAATCTAAACCAAGGTTTTTACTCCAAAATGACTCATTTTCTCTGCAATCATACTGTTGATTTGATGGACAACGACACCTGTGCCTTCTGCCAGTTCTGTTGTCAATTCAGCGCTTGTCTTCATTCTATTCCTTAAGGATATCATCATCAAGTATTGCTCATTCTTGTTAGACAGCTTTTTTGGTCTTCCAGTCCTGGGTTTGTCAATTACAGATGATGTTTCTCTGTAGTTGTTGATTATGCTTCGGATACCGCACCTTGAAAACCAAGTGATGCGAACTGTTTCACTCAATGTTTTTCCTTCTTTATGTAAGTCAAGGTTGTTGTAATAGTAGAAACACTAGTGGAGGCTTTGAGTAAATTGTTGATGGTCATAATGCATCAGAGTAGAAAAATGCAACTACCAGGTTGTTGCTTAATGTTAAAACACTAGTGTGGGCGTTGGTACAACACAGATTCTGAGGTCAAAATGGTAAATTAAAAGTGATATATTATTATATATACTTATATATCTATATATATATATATATTGTATATATAATATATATATAAATATATTAATAATAAATAGTGAATTAAATTTTACAGCAATTCACTTTTTCTTTGGAAAAGACAGGCCTGTGCCATTTCAATTTCGTAACTTCTGGAGCGCTCTTTTCTAGCTATCGGATGAGTCACGGAGAAATGGGGAACAAAGACTCATGGAAAGGAAAAATACAAAAGATATCTCTCTTTCGTTTATGAAAAAAAAGAAGACAATTGCGGAACACTCAGGAACACTCTCTTCAACACTCTCGTCAACAGTCTGCAGAGATCTGGTTCATCCATAACAGCATGGAAACAACTGGCCTTTGTCTTATCTGTTGTTCACATTTCCCTGAACAGAAATTGTTAAACAGAGCTGCAGAAAATATACATATTGATCGGTTGTCTGCTTGCTACATTTGCTATTTACATCCAATCACTCAGAATATTCCAGTCCTTAGTCCATTGGTGTTAATCCAGACGAGTGGCGATTAAAGGGTTAAAAGACTCAAGACAGAGGTAGTAATCCCTCCTCTGTAGCACAGGAGTACACATCATTAGACAGGCACACACAAGCTTTGCTCTAGCTCCTAGCTGCTAATGATACATATTAGAGATGCACTGTGTGTGTACACAGACCTGAGATCCTTTCTGTCAACCTTTAATTAGCACCAACTTATATCATATCAAAGGGGAAATTGGGTGTGGAAAAAAGTGGAGCAATGGGGCCGGACAGACCTCACCACCATGAACTAAAAGCAAAACAAAGCAAAAAATCCACAGAAACGTAATATTTTAAGAAATGAATTTCAAACTTTATATAATTCATCAAAACAGACTTTAAATTCAATATTGCATAAAATGCATGCAATATATGCTCTGCATTTAATCTCATATGAAATCCTGAAAGTATACCCCCACAGAAGATGCATCCATATAAGGGCAGTTATGAAACAAATCCATATATCTATTGATAAGCAACTTACAAAAATCTGTACCGTATGTAATAATATTTGATATATTTATGTTCCAAAGAAATATAAAATAAATATATTCTGTGTCAGAGGATGGAGTCTTCTTTTTAGCGTGTGCTGTTCTTGCGCAGCCAAGCAACTGCTGAGTCAACAGCTGTGTGTAGAGCACTGAGTCCACCCGGGAAACTTGTCAGCGGGCTGTCCTCCACAATGTGAAGCATTGTCTGTTTCTGCCCACATGAGCAGAGTAGGCTGTCTTCGAGGCCCCAGTCATAAAGACACGCTGCACACCGACCGTGACCAGTACAATAGCGATTGAGTAAAGTCCAATCTTGGCGTGGCAGGTCAAAGCCAGGCGGGCGGTGTGTTGGGTCGGCAATGAGGAATTGGTTGGGAGTGTCGCTCTGGAACCACTCCTCTTGCCACTGAGTTGTTGATGACCAATCAGGGTCAGGAAGTGACAGCCAGACTGGATGTCTAGATTCCAGACGCACCTTTCGTGGATGGAGGATAAAGTCATGCAATGGTAGTACCAGGTTATCCTGGATCTTGTTGATGATTTTGACCACTGCTTCCTTGCGCCGAATGTGTGGAGGTGTGATGTTGCTCAGCACCGGTAGCCACTGGACTAGAGTTGAGCGAAAAGTACCGGAGATGGTCCGCATTGCAGAGTTCAGATGAGTGTCAATTTTCTTTGCATGCGAACTGCGACACCAGACTGGGGCACAGTACTCAGCTGTTGAATAGCAGAGAGCAAGGGCTGTGGACCGGAGGACCGGTGTTCGTGCTCCCCATGATATGCCGGCCAACATACTCAGCAAGTTGTTTGGTGCGCGGACTTTCGCGGCTGTCTTTATCAGGTGGTCGTAGAACGTCAGTGAATGATCCAGGGTAACACCGAAGTAAATTGGGCTGTGGTCGCACTTAAGCCATTTATCATCTAGGACTACATTCAGTTCCCGTGAAGCACTTGCATTGTGCAGGTGAAAAACTGCTGAGACAGTTTTTGTGACGCTTGGTTGGAGTCGCCACTTTTTGCAGTAGTCGGATAAGATTGCCATATCAATGTTGAGACGCTCTTCGAAAGCTTGGGCTTGAGTGGCACGGCAGATGTCATCCGCATACATGAACTTGCTGGATCTTGTACGAGGAAGTTCGGAGACATAAGCTTTGAAGAGAGTGGGTGCGAGAACAAATCCTTGTGGGAGACCGTTCTGCTGAATCCGCCACCTGCTCACTTCTTCACCCATGTGTACTCGCATCCTCCGGTCTCGCAGCAGGAACTCCACGACATCTGGAACCCAAGCTGGCAAGGATTTTGCCAGCTTTAACAAGAGGCCTGTGCGCCAGACGGTGTCGTACGCTGCAGTTAAATCCAGGAAAACGGCGCCAGTTTTAAAGTTCCGCTGGAAGCCGTTTTCGATGAAGGTAGCTAGAGCCAGGACTTGATCACATGTACTTCTTCCTGCTCTGAAACCTGCTTGTTCAACTGGGAGGATCCGCTCAACATCTGGGGTGATGTGTTTAAGGATCACCCGCTCCAGGACCTTGTAGCATACTGAAAGTAATGATATAGGTCTGTAACTTGCTGCGACACGGGGGTCCTTACCCGGTTTCAGGATAGCAATGACTTTTGAGCATCACCAAACTCGTGGCATGTCGCGCTCTGACACGACACACGTTAGAAACCCAGCCAGCCATGACCTTACCCGTGGTCCTAAATGCTTCAGGAATTCAGGGGGGATGTTGTCATAGCCCATGGCGGTTCCAGATTTCATTCTGTTCAGAGCTTCTGCCAATTCAGCAGGTGTGACTGGATTAACTGTGACATGACCACTATTCCTTTGGTGGAATCGTTGGAATGCTGCGGTCGGCTATCTCACTAAACTTCTCCCAGTCTGCCTTTCTGAAGTTCCAACGAAGCTTGTTTGAGCTGCGGATTGTTGGTAGGCGCAGACCAATATGTATCTGGCGTTTCTGGCGGCCCAAGTAACAAGGCCAGAGTAACTTTCCCTTTCTCTGAGAGGCGTGTGTAATCACTGAGCTGTAATTGGGGCATGCTTGTTATTTTAAGTTGAGAGCACATAGTAATCATGCTGGCTCAGTTACACTCTACAGTCGAGAGAGATTGAGAGAGAGAGCAAGCTCTGGGGTGAGGTAGCATTTAGATAAATGATCCTAGCTGTAACCTGGGGGTTAGTGGATTGCCATCTCTGGAGTTTATTAAAGGCGTTTATTTACAGTAAAACTGAGATTAACTGTCATCTGGACAAAGTGGCCGTCTGCTCTTGCTGCCAGGCCTCTGAACAAAATAAACATGAAATGAAATAAGGCAAAGCTCACATTGCCACTGTTGTGTTGTCCACTGCCAATAAACAGAACGGACTTCCTGTAGAAATAGATTTACCAGGAAGCCTTGTAAACTGTGAATAAAAATGAATCTAGGAGAAATGCATGAGGTTAATTTGTACTCTAACCAGTCTGCTGATGTTATTTTAATCGCTGTTTTGTTATCTGGGTATTGGTCATCCATACAGACAGACTGATGTATAGTCAAACAAACAGTTAAATATAGAAATAGGCAGAGCCGACTACACTTGACTAAAGAGGTGACGAGAGAGACAGATCTGTCTGGCAGGCAGTCAGACAGACAGGTGGATGCATACTTCAGTCTGCAGCACTCCGTCTCCCTGAATTAATGTGCTTTGCAGGGTGCCGGCACAACTTTCCCTTTCTGCAAGCGCTTGGCGTAATCAGTAGTTGAGCTGTAATTAGGGTCTGCTTGTTATCTAAAGTTGCGAACAGGTAGCAGTTATGCTGCTGAAGAGTCAGTTTAGCTGGAGATAAAATGCATTTTGATGAGGGGGATGGAGGTAAACATGGGGCTGTTTACACACACTGCAGGTAATGTTACAATTAGTTAAAGAAAACAGAAAAATAACTTTCTCTGCTGCAGCAACTTCCATCACTGATCAAAGCTGTTGTGAAGGAGTGGTGTGTGGGACCTGCACTGCTGCCCCAGCAGATTAACATTTTATCAGGAATCTTCTGATACTGTCAAATCTGGATCTGTGTTGAAAACCTGATTTAAAGACCACTTTTGTATTGAGATGACTTTTAGATGACCCCTTGCATGGTTATAATTATATGCTGGTTTAATTGTCTATATATATCCAACCCACTTTCCCTTGAAAAGGCATGTTAAATATACAGAAATGTTGGGAAGTTGGCTCTTTTGAACAAAAACTTGCATTCTTTCTTTTTATATGGAGTTGGGGAACACAGAAAGTCCACAAACTGTCAGCTATTGTTTAAAGGTCTGTCCATAACTTAAAAAAATTATGTGGTAAAACTGCAATTATAAAGAGTTATAATCTAGTATAATAATGATACAGTACAATGTATTTTAAATATCTTTGGACAGTAATTTCCCAGAAAGATAGCAAGACAGACATATGTATTGTATGAGTGTTTGTGTTTGAGATCAAGTGAGAGATGTTCTTGGGGGTAAATTGAAAGCAGGTTGCAGATGAAGCAGGAAGTCTGGGCCCAGCCCGTAGTAAATATTCCAGGCCGGTATTGGCATCACTTGGCTCAAGTTTCTCTTCATGCACTGCCAACCCCCTGTGGTTGTGTAGCTACATGCACTATGATGTTCTGGAGCCTTCCTGTCTTCACTCATGCCTCTAGGTTACACAGCACCCAGCCAGAGGAGGAGTGCCTGTGACAGAGAGAGCCTGTGACAGAGAGAGAGAAAGAAGAGAGAGAGAGAGAGAGAGAGAGAGAGAGAGAGAGAGAGAGAGAGAGAGAGAGAGAGAGAGAGAGAGAGAGAGAGAGATAACACATCACACATGTTTGTTTATGAGAACATTGTATTGGCTCCCATTTAGTGTAGATTTACTAATTCCAGAAGGCCTGGATCACCACAATAATGTTCCAACAATATTTTTATTCTCAGAATTTGTTAGGTCCTCTTTCCTGTGGGGCCTTTTTTTCATGAGCACTGTAAACGTGCACAAACACTCACACAGACACACACACACACACACATACACAGAGCCACAGTATCAAAGGCAAAGTATGTCCATAATTTTGAGCACTCAATTGTAAACTCTGTATTAACCCTATAAGAAACACAAGTCATGGTGACAAAGCTGTGGCGTTGAGTTTGAGAACCCAGGCAAGTGGCAAGTTCTTTTAGTGATTAAAACTAAATTTTTCATTTGGTATTTTTTACCTCTCATGACTTCAAAAGTCTATACTGTAAAAAAATTATACTCTTTTTCTAATCCCAGTGGGGCTGGGGGCTGAGCCCCCCAAAGGCTGGGCCAGGGTGCAGTTGCATCCCTTGCACCCCTGCCCCAGCCCTGCTCCCAATGCTTTTCTGATGCCATCACCGTGCATGTCCTATGCTTTGTCATGCACTGTTTCACCTCTGCTTTACCAGGCTTTATCTATGATTTTGTTAAAATGTCTGAAAAATGTGGTGTCAT
Source organism: Polyodon spathula (assembly GCF_017654505.1). NCBI lineage: Eukaryota > Metazoa > Chordata > Actinopteri > Acipenseriformes > Polyodontidae > Polyodon > Polyodon spathula. Next base: position 9,213,082 of record NC_054541.1, on the reverse strand, counting down.
TGTCCCCATCCCCACCCCTGCTATATGAGAGACGAAGTGAAACATTTGACACAGCTGCTTTTTAGCATTTGCTATTGTTTTTTCCTCATTGCTTTGGATTCATCATGTCATGAGCCAGTCTCTCCAGGCAGTCAGATTGTCTGAATATCCAAAATGCAGGGCTGTGCCTCACAGCAACACACCAGCATGGGGCCAGCCTAGAGAATGGATAGGTAGTGTAGGAGAAAGGGACAGCTATAGACAGACAAGCACTGATGTGGCATAATTTACAGTTTTATTCCATCCTGCTGGGAACGTTAGTGGTTTACAGTTTTAATATAATATTATTTGAAAGGCTTTTGATCCAGTGCAGATGGAATTTGAGGAAACTTAGAAAACTAGAGAAAAAATCATTAAAAATAAATAAATAAATAATCATTTTCAAATTCATTTGTTTGGTTTCTTGTTTTGCAATATCAATGTATTGTCATTTATATATATATATATATATATATATATATATATATATATATATATATTATATATATATATATATATATTTTTTTTTTTTTTTAAATCACACTTTTTTTTGTGGTAACCTCATATTTTCTAATAAGTAAAAACTCGTCTTTCAGAAGTAAAAAATGAAAAGAGGAAAAAGAGGTTTGCTTTGCACACTGTTATTGTGGGCCTCTCTGAAACCAAGGCTAAGCAGACACCTTTGCTGCGTTGACTCAGCGCTTTGCCTGGGGGAGGGGGGGGGTGGGTGGGAGAGATGTGGTCTGGCATCAACAAGCTCTCACGTGCTGGAGTCCAACACAAAGAATGCAAGCTCATGGGTTTCACAATTCTGCTGTGTTTATTGACCACAAATCCCCCTTTACCAATCCAGTTTGTACAGAGACATGTGAATACTTACCCACCCTTTACAGGACTTTTTCTCTTCTCTTTTCCTTGTCTCGAAACCAGTGGATTTGGTATTTGTTTTGCTAACTGTTTTCACAAGGCTGATGACCTTGTCATGATGAACTGGTGTTGGGATGTTGCTTAGCACACGGAGGCAGTGTGGCCTAGAAGTTAGGGCTGAGGGACTGGGAGGCAGTGTGAGCTAATGGTTTTTGTGATGAATGGGAGGCCATGTGGGCAAATTGTAATTGCGGTCAGAATTCGAATGTGTCAAAAAAACAAAATTCTGTCCATCTTGGAGAGTCTGTGACTCTAGTGGTCACTTTGTGATTCCGTTGCACAGCTTTGAGATTGTTTGAGGATGGTAGTCACAGTATAAATACGAATTCCTTCCTGTTCCTTTTGCCATGCATTTGTGTTTTTGCCATTGTGTGTGTGTGACTCTCAGCTCTTGACCTGTCAGTGTCTCTGTGGCTGCCTCATGTGACTTTCCAAGCAGGAAGCTGAGGAAATGGTGTACAGCAATCAGCCCTGATTTCCCAATTGAAGTCAGCGCTGGCCTGACAGCTACTCCACTCCTGACTGGGATTTCAACAGATTTATGAATGGGGTGAACCAGTTCACGGGATGCTGAGTCATCCCTTTTTAATTCTGCATAGTCATAGATAGATAGAGAGATAGATAGACAGATAGATAGACAGATAGATAGATAGATAGATTCCTGTCTTTCATTATCAGTTAGTACAGCTGGCTCGCTAATTCAAATCACAGTCCAATTGACCATGTAATCCAAACTACGCTATAATTTTGCAATTATTTCTGATACCAGCTTTAGATCCTGAAGTTCAACACTGGTTCATTTTAATATAACTCATAACACAGTACAAATCATCAAGGATTAACTGTATGTTAAGTCTACAAAAAATATATTATTTGTATTTTTCCCCAAAGGCTTATTCCTGATTTCTGATTAAATATAAGTGTTAAAACATAGCACATATCTAAACAGTTTTAGTATAGTACAGATTACTATTAGATTTGAAATGTGTTAAACATATTCTAAATATATAATAATATGTTGAATTAATATGTTAAAGGGTATATAAGGACCTTTTTATTTTATTGTGTTATATGTTCTCATGTGTTGTGACAACTGTTTACGTAAGGTGTGTGTATTGTTTTAATTTTTTTTTTTTTTTTTTTTTTTTTACATTTGGACCACTTTTTAAAACTTTTACATTGAATTCCCTGCCTCAAGATGGCTTCCCATGTACCTGCATGGACTGCTCAAAACTACATTTCCCATCAACCTCCTACTCACTGGTAAATCCATCTCGGTACATATGTGAGCAGGAGGATGATGGGAAATGTAGTAGCAACAATTATAGCAAAACATGGGAACATGTAACACAACAAAATAAAAAGGTCCTTATGTATCCTTTAAAATGCAATTTAAATTATAATCATATTTATTTGCATAATAGGTATTTATTTTTTCTTTTTCCAAAAAAAAAAAAGCAATCAGTGACAGACACTGGCAGACATTCTGTGGGGTTATTTTGTTGAAGGAGAATGCAGCACTCCTGCAACCCAGACTCAGCCACACATTAGTCACATTGTGCTGACCGTATAGTTTCTCTGTGCAATGAGGTTATAAAGCAGGTACTTGTGGGCAGGACTGATGGTATGAAAATGCATCCAGCTGTGAGTTTGTAAGTTCAGATGTACCGCACTCACAAAGTCAGTTTTGGCATCAGGAGAATTGAAGGCTGTGTTTCCAGTGATCGCTGGGATCCTACCTCACAGGGTACAAAAGCAATTTAATTATTGTCCAGTAGATGGCTTAGACTGCACTTGTTGTCAATTCGTTTGGTATTAAATACCACAAGAACATGAACGCTTTGAATAGTTTCTGTTGCAAAACATTTCAATTATACCGTTGGGGGAATAAATAGCAATTTTTCATTCTGACTGTGACTTTTCTGGACAGGATTAAGTTAAAGGTTTGGATTACTGTTGGTTTATGTGCAGGTGCTCCAGTAAGCAATGGTGTTCCTGGAGTGTTTTTCTCCAGACACATCAGCAATGTGCCTACTATACAAAGCACCTCCCAAACCTCATAACAGGATTTACTGGGTTTAAAGATTTCCCAGGGAAGCTGCCATAAGAATAATGCACTGCTAATACACTTCCATGCATGTCTCCTAGAGAATGGTTCTCATCCGGCTCAGGTAACATGGAGAATTAGTTTGACTGTCTCAATTTAGTGTCATTGTCCCCCCAAAATAGGGTTACCGTATGACTCCATGTACACTAGAACAGTTTGGAACACGTTAGGCTTTTCAACTCACATCGCAGTGCATTCTGGTATGTTTTATCTTTCACAGCAGGACTACACTTACCAGAATGCACTGGGGTGTAAGTTGAAGAGCCTGAACTGTCCTACACTGGCCTGGTGTACACGGAGTGATATGGTAACCTTACCCCAAAAAGAATAAGAAATAAAAATCAAACAAGCACAAAACAATACCGAGAGCACATGGGCTATAGGGAATATAGGCAAGTGAGCAGATACATAATACAAACCTATACTTAAACTGAAATGAGGCACAATTAGCTAGACCCTTTGTGTACTGTAGCAAAACTGACTTCTTACAGGGATTAAGTTCATAGTCGGAGATGTAATAGGGTTGTTTACAAACTCAACATCTTTGAGGGAAGTTGCTCCTGAAATCTTGTTATTTCTGAGATGTTTTTGAAGTTAGGAGATGAAAGTGCCAGCAGCTGCTTGTAAATGAGGGTCGATTGTCCTGCATGCTACCCATTATGGTGCTGTTTGCCATCAACGCAGAAACGCCAATAAGTCTATTTAGCAGATAGCCGTCTGTTTTAAGTGACTCCAATTGACCAGCTCACTCTACCACAGGGAAAATGAAAATTTTTCAATTTGATTAGTGCTTCATGGCCCCTCTATTGGTCAAATAAATAAACAAACAAATAAATAAATAAATGTGCTTTTGAATCAAGGTTAATCATAAAATGAACAGCCATTATTATCAATATCAAAAGCTGTGACAGTATTCTTAACAAAAGTTGCTTTGCATGTCTGGTTCTCTGGTTTTGCCAGTATGGTATTGTGGAACCTAGCCTATGTTAGAACTGATTAACCCCATGTGTAACCCCACTATCTCCCTAATAGACCTACGGTATATGTATGTATTTGTGGGAATATGGCACTTTTATAATAGCGCATAATCATGTTTTGAACTACAAAACCACATAGGCTTTATTGCCAGATTGAAGAACTGCATGAATTGGTTAATCAACGGAAGTCGTTTTGTGACCAAGATTTTTTCACCCTTTACTCCCCCTCACAGACTTGCAGGATAAATCAGATTTAACAACCCCCCCCCCCCCCCCCCAAAAAAAAGGGACATTCACAATGATGGAAGCGTACAATAATTACACTTGTTAATGGATTGCAGCACGTTATCTACACTATCACGCCTCTCATCAGTTCATTAAATATAAGAGGGATGCAAATTCTTTTACACTATAATATTATGTGTGTTTCCCTGTCCGATCGTGGAGCACACATATATGCAATAACTATCATGTTTTGTGCATACAGTTACTTGTGAATACTGCAGACGCTTATTTTCCTAATGACAGATGCAAATTGCCATATGTGACATACATTCTAACATGTCGCTCTAATCAATAATAATGGGGGATGTGAAAAGGCTGCTGAAGAAAATTGAGGGAGGAAAATGTACATTAAAATCATCTCCATCATTAATATCACAATTGTTTTTTTTTTCAAGAACAGGTTTAATAAATGGCAGCTCTAGCCTATCCTCAAAGTGAGGAAAAATTAACACATCCTGAATGAATGAATGAATGAATGAATGAATAGAAAAGACCACCACGTATCTTTGCCAGGATCCTGGGGTTAATACGGATACAGAGATAAAAAATCTTTCTTTTTTATTTTCCAATGATTGATGGCTCTTACTGTGCAGTCAGAGGCTGGGTGAAATGTCTACATTGCGAAGGAGGTTGAAATAGCATTGGAGTTGTTGGTTGAGAACAATGAGTTTTAAACGATTCTCCGAGATCGAGAATCAAATATAAAAATGCAGACGACGGTGTGCGTTTGAGCACTATCGTTTATCTAACTACTTTTTTTAAAAAAATGTGTGAACAAAAGGAACATTTTTAAATGTCTGGTTCTTAATTGAAGTTGTGTAAAAACAGTACAAGGACATTTTACACATGACAATGTCCATCTTCTACTCAGACAAATTTCCCCCAAAATTTCCAGATCGAAGCCCAAGGTTTTGAGCAGGTTTTGGAGATCACAATGTTTATGATTCTGTTTGACACACGCTTCCACAATGTTTAGAATTCACATCCTAGCCTTGTATTTAATGTATTATGCCTATATTTAATGTGTTTGCATTGTTTTTTACTGTTTGTATTTAAAGTACTATGCCCTATATTTCACTGTATTTAATGTATTATGCATTGTTCCTCACTATCTTGTAAAATGCTTTGTGATGGTGGTCCACTATGAAAGGCCTTATATAAAATATAAAATTGATTGATATTGATGGAATAACTACACAGAGCATATGTATATAAAAAAGAGAAGTAATGTTACTGGTTCATAAAAAGCAAAGTTACTGAACAAATTATAGTTTTTAAATTAACAGAAAAACTCTGAATCCACATTGTAAAAACCAGATGATTTAACTCAACTGGTTTTGTAGAGCCTCAGATCAGTTTTCATTGTATTTTTTTATGACAAATTAAAAAATATGCTTCCTCACACTTCTAGAAAAAGGAGGGGACAACACAGATTGTATTTGGGAGTATCATTTTTATGTTTCACTTCTGTTTTTTTTTTAGTTTACTTGTGTTCACAAATATCACTTTGAAATGGAACTCAGTTTGGTTTTAAACATTCAAAGTAATTCTTTGTAGAAAAATGAAATTAATAAACTATACCAACATAACTGCAATGATTCAATGATGAAATTTTGAATGCATATAGAAGACCAAGTAACTTGGGATGATGAAAACATGTGTGAAATGTAACCTCCTTGTGGCCGAATAACTTTGCTGTGACTCTCCATCACTGGATACAGACAGAGTGTCATTGTCAATATGACGTGGTCTAGGATGGCCACCACTGTCACCTAATCTGAATCCTTTTACAGGGATACCTCATATTGCCTCGAAGCTTGTGATAAATAGCTCAGCAAGGTCACACTGGACATGTGTTAAACCTCTTGGGGCAACTCAGCATCTCTCTGGTGATCGAACTATTGCAGAGCTGTGAGATTTCAATAATTTTTGGTGGGCACCAAAAATGATTTAAAATAGAACTGTACCCAACATTAATAGTAATCGTCTTTTTTATATATCACCTTTCATAGTAGACTAGGGTGTGTGAAGTATGCATCAGTTGCAGAGTCACTTACAACAACGTCTCACCTGAAAAACAAGTGACTTGCTCAGGGTCACACAATGAGTCAGTGGCTGAGCTGAGATTTGAAGTGGCATTCTTCTCGTTACAAGCCTGTTTCTTTAACCATTGGACCACACCGCTTCCTAGAAAACCCTTACCAATGATGCTGGTCACTTTCTTTTTAATGGCCATTACTTGTGCCACAGTTTGTCTTGCCCGATCACTCTTCTGAAGCCCCAGTGCTGTTCCTAGGGCCCCAGCTCTCCTGCTTGTTACAGCTGTCTGAGCTCCTCAAGTCTTATCTATAAATACCCCAGGGAGGGTCGTTTGTCGGAGAAGGGCAGGGGTCAGCTCTGAACTCTTTGCCAGCCACTTGTAAATATCCACACGGTGGGAAAAAAAAAAAAAAAATCTTAATTTCAGTACAAATAAAAAAATACATAACTAAATAAACAAATAAACACATATGAATAGGAATGACAAGGTTACTCTGTGATTTCTTTGTGATAATGCATTACAAAGTGGAATGAATTTAGGTTTAACTGATTACAAAAGATCTGATACGTAAAAGGCTTCTGAAGTTTTTGCCTGCTGTCTGTCCTCAGGTAACCTTGATGCAGGGTGCTGACATTTTAGGAATTTCACCTGCATGCATGTGCACATACACATGATGGGTGACACTTGGCCCCGTATTGTTGCTAAGAAACCATTTAGGTGAAATTTAGACACATGTTTTTTTTTTTTTAATCATTTCACAAAAACAGTGAACATTGATGAAGATTCATCATAGTATTAACTCCAAAATGCAATTTGCAAAAAAGTTTTGTAAAAGTAATAAAAACTGTTAATATTATTTAACTGGTAACAAACAATGCAGACACACCTTTGAGTCTTTCATTTAACCTTGATGGTTGTTTATGACTTGTGTCATAAATTTCATGGGGAAATATATTGATACAGTCTATTGTCTGTGTCTATTTATGACAAATAAAAGGATTCCTTTTAACACCCAATTCATTTCTTATCTGCAGTTTGAGAGAGTGAGGCCAGTCTATTATAACATTCCTTCTCGCAGCAGAAAGTTAGTTTATAGAAGTTCCTGTTTTACAATACAGTATGTTCTCCTTTAGATTTCAAATAGAACCGTACAAAATAGAATTAAACGCATAGATTTCTCTTGGCGTGTCTCCAGTATTCTTAAAATAAATACAGTGTTTGCTTTTCAAATAAGTATGTTGTGAGATCTCTTGTCCCTGTAGTTTGGTATAACAGCTAAACACTATTTCACTGTGTGCTAAGTGACTTTGATTTATTAGAGTAGAAGATTGTAAAACAAACAATGCATGCTTAATTTCCAATCAGAATTATTTGAAATATTGGAAAGGGTCCAATCTGAATTATTTGAAAATTTGGAAAGGGTCCAATTTGGCAAATTATTAAATCTTTTAATTACATTTATAAACTCAAATATCTTACTAGCATAACCTACAATCACCCTTGCTACCTGAAGACACGAGAAGTGGCAAGGTTGTTGCTTATTATTATTGATGTAGTGGAATTCTGTTTTGTGTTTTGTGTAATTGTGTAAATTCTTTGAGGGTATATATGCTCTTCAGTAAAGCACTGCAACAGCACAGTTGATTAAAACACCACAGGTACACCCAGGCACAGAAGACCACCCTTGCTGATGGGGGAAAGGGGTCTCCTGGAGCAGATGGCCATGTCCAACAGGTTTAAATGAATGCAATTGACTGAATCTGTTCTCAAGGCAACTGGTCTTTTCAGACAGGTGGCTTTCTACAACAGGGTGTCGTAAACACAGGTTCCACTTGTATGGGATATGTGAAAAACAAAAACAAAAATGAAAAAGTGAAAGAACTTTCAGTTTACGCATTACAGGGAAAATATTATTTAAAAATGCTCTGTGCCCCTCTTCTACAGTTTTAGGTTTTTTCTTCTGGAGTGTTCGCAACTAAGAAGATTAAAGAGGGCTATTACTGCATAATCCTTCTAATCTTTTTAATTTCTGAAGCACTTTTCATGTAGCTTCTCCAAGTGCCTCACAGACAAAGTACATGGCAGAGAAAGCTGCAGTGAACACAATGAAAAGGATGCTCATTTTTAGTGTCAACTGAAGTGTTCACACTATAAACAGCAGAATTTATTTATGAGTAAATAGGGACAACTCTTCAAAAAAGTGGGCAAATCCTCTCTGTTACACCTCAGGAAACGTGATTTTTAAACAGGCAACTTTTTTTCCAGTTGGTGTTTGGTTACACTCATAACATGTTAAACACCTACGGACAGATATTTTAATCACAGTCTTATAAGATAACAACTTCCTTTAATATGTAACAACTATTTTAAAAACTGTACGGGACGCTACACCTTTAAATAGGTGGCCAACCTACCCGCACCCTTGCCCCACAGCTATAAAGCAGCCCTGAGGTGTGAACTAACTGCCACTAAGTATAGCCCTGGAGTGAGCATGAGACTGGGGGACAGAATCCAGGCCCTCTTATAATTAAATCGTCACACAAGGGCTCTCGGCTTGCCCCAGCTCAGCTCTGGCTGCACCGTTATATTAATTAGCACGCAATTACATGCCTCTCCTTGGGCTTAATCACAGTCTTCAGTCAGAGCAGTCATTATCTGTAGCACACACATGTCTCACTGGCTTTACTCAACAGCAATGACGGCTCTTTCTACAGCAGAGATGCATTCATCTTACACCGGCTGATCAGACCCAGTTTTAATGATCTCTAAACAAAAAATCTAAATATTAGCTCAGGTTAATGAACAGACAAAAAAAATACACTGAAGTGATTCACGTGTGCTGTAAGAGATACTTGTTTTCATAACCTTGGTACACAAAGATCCTAATCAGTTGTTTAAAATGTGACAGTATTTAGATGCACCTCTCTGTTGATTGAAGAGCTGGGGTCTCTGTTTACCACTCACGTATTGATTTGCGTGACACAACTGAATTTACCAACCACAATGCTTGTTTCGTAATCCAATTCATAACTTTCCAAAGTAAAAAAAAAAAACATGTGAGAAACAAACTCATTATAGACTCGGGATTAGAGGTGAGGTTAGGAACTTGTTTCTCAAAACCCCTAGCCCATTATGGATTTGGTTTCTCATAAACCCCTAACCTATTACAGATTCACTCTTTCTTGTAAACAAACACACACACACACACAAGTACTTGCTCAAAGTGTCAGCTTGTCAATATTGATATATCTATGTAAACCCCATACATATGCACAATTTGAAAGGTGTTGCCTACAGTTTTCTTAACATGCAAAGAAAACATCAGCCTCATCGATATTTCCCATAAAAGGGTATCAGTATAAACAAAGGTCATTATTTCCATCCCAGCTGATTTGAGATCACAGGATTTTTTTAAGATTCAAGAGGCAGTGCTATTGAATGTAAAAAAAAAAAAAATACACTAGCGATACATTTTGTCTCCTAATTACACTATTATAACACACATGGGTGTGTAGTTGCTCTGTACATTTGTTTAATTACCAAATGAAAGTTGTCCATCAGATTTTTTGTTAATAACACTGTACTTATACAGGTGGTTGCGTACATACACTATGTATTATGTGTAATTACAATTTAATAACAGAGTTAGATATCCTTTATTTAGTGCTGCCACTGTTTAACTTGTTTGAAGTAACTGGTGGAAAAGCAACGTGTGTTCTCTCTCTCTCTCTCTCTCTCTCTCTCTCTCTCTCTCTCTCTCTCTCTCTCTCTCTCTCTCTCTCTCTCTCTCTCTCTCTCTCTCTCTCTCTCTCTCTCAGATAAATAAAAAAAGCGTTCTTTAAACTCCCATTCAGAGGAATAAAGTTTGCTCAATCCATGGCTGGAACACTGCGGTCTGCTTGCTGAAAAATATTTACCAAAATTCCTGTCATCTTATCATAGCTCAAACACAAAAAACTGGCGTTAGTGTGTGTTGTGGAGGAATAACTTCAACACGCAGCAGACAAATCACTTTTAAATGTGTTGGATAGATGAATGAGTGGATGAGAAAGTGAGAGAAAGAACAGAATTTGCTAACACTTTACACTGAGTGTGTCTAATCGCTGTGTATTTACATAGTAGTTACACAGTAAATACATGTGTACTTACACATAATTACAAGATTATTATGCATAGTTACAGTCTCCTTAATATGTTTAACTTTTTGCACTATATATATATATATATATATATATATATATATATATATATATAATATATATATATATATATATATATATATATATATATATATATATATATATATATATATATTATATATATATTATCTATATATAGATATTTATAATATATATATATATATATATATATATAATATATATATGTAAGTCACAGTCAGTTGTTTCTGAAAAGGGTTAGGGTTTGGGTTATATCTTGTACAAACAATGAAATACCCTTTAATCAATGGTCTTGTCTCATAAATTCTAACCTATATTTATGATGACTAAAATGTCCAGGCTAACCACTTGCCTTTGGTTGTGTGGTAAAGGGTTGAGATGGCATCTTTTACCCAGATCAAGACATCTCCCCTGGCACACCATACTTGCCAATTAACAATTAGTCTGGAAGCGTAATTGGTAGATAACGTCTGTTATATAATTTTCAATTTTTCAATTTTCTGTTTGTTACACAGTGGCGGATAAGGCGGCATATTGACAAAACTGAATGATTTCATCCAAGTGTGGGATCTAATTACACAGAGAGCCAGTGCTTCACAGTTTCAAAGGGGAACGTGTGATTACAGAACAGACTGCTTAATTACTGCTTAACTAGTTAAGCTGGCAGACCCACCACACTTAGAAGGGTGAAAGTTTATTGTGTCTGCAAGCTGCATAGCTTTCTCTCACATCACCCCCACCCAACCCCCATCCTACCTGCAGCTCAGGTGCTTCTGTTACCACACTCCAACAAAGCAGTTCATTCAAACAGGTGAATACGCCAGGTCTAAACCTTTTCGATTATTCCACGTGAAATGCTTTTGAAGATATGATGTAAGACAAGATATGCAATATAAATGAAATCTTGCATGGCTTCCAAATAAGAGCATTAAAAATGCAATTGTTACTCAAAGACAGGCCTCAAAGCAGTAAATAGACATTTTCATTCTTTGTCTTTGTTTAGTTTAATAAACAAACAATTTCTCCTTTTCGTACCGGGGAGAATGCAAATGGATTAGAAGAACAATGGGGATGACTGTTGTTTGGCCTATGTGGTATATATTGGAAAGCTGATGACAGTTTATTAGATATGATTTGTATCTAATGAGTAATGTCAGTGATATTTAGGCTAATTGAGGCCTTTTCACATTCCAGGTCCTTCATCTTACTTTACTCTCTCTCTCTGACTTCTATTTATCTGTATCATAGATTATGGCAACGCTCTGAAGTTCCATTGTGAGACACAGCCCTACAAACCCTTCCTGTTACAGTCCTTCAAACCCCCACATAGCGGAGCTACGTAAAACTATCATAAAACATTCTGAGTAACGCATTGCAATCTTTCAGATTTCTAAAACCTTTGCTCATGTTTTATTGCATACTATGTGTTTGTTCTTTTCTTCTTGATCCATCCATAACTTAAATCATAGATTCTAAGTTAAAATAAACATTTCTATTACACTGAAATTGACGAAGGATCTAATCAGAAATATTTTTTTAGTAAGTTTCAGCTCGTTTTTTTTTTTAAAACGGCACACAGTATATAATGTCTCTCCCTCCCCCTGTGTTTTTATTTCCTCTCCGCAGACACAGTGTAAGTGTCGTGGAGTTCCACTCTTCAGGAATCCTGCAGGAAGGATCCCTTTCCCAGGGTTACAGGTGACAGGGGAAACAGGAAGGCCCTGCCCCTCTGAGGAAGTGATGCCAATCCAAACACTGCTAACAAGTGGCCTGCTGTGGTTGTGCACTTCCCACACTTTCATTGCAATATTACACTTTTCAGATTTGTTCTGCCTTTCATCTAACTGCAGCATAAATATGCTCTTATTGTACTATTGTGTATTTTATAAAAGCCACAGACTCCAGGTAGAATGGGTTTGAATCTGTTTTTCCTTAATCGTTCCTTGATCATTCATTGGAAAACTGCAAACCTCAGGGTAGAATTGAGTTGTGTCCAGCTTGTTTAATTATGGTGCATTGATTTTCTCCTTGATGCACTGTGACACACTGTGCAAAATAAAAGCACAGCAAGTCATTCTACTTTGATCATTTCCCACTCTTCTAAATTCCTGTGAGATGTTTACTTTGCTCATGCCTTTCTTCTGAGTGAGAGTTGGTGCTTTTCCTCCTCTTTGAGTTCAGGCAGGAATGTGGAGACAAGCTAGTAGGAAGTGGGTCTTGTGGAAACATCTGGGTGTCTTGATCATGTGGAGGGGAGGGGTCCTCTTTGGCTCTCTGAGGGACCAGCTTAGAGCTGGATGTTGAGAGATCAAGGAATTAAATAAAACAGAGTTAAGGCCCATTCCTCTTCCTGTTGACATTATACGGACAGCTCTCATGGAAGTGGAAGATGTTCAAAACTGTCTTCACAAACAATCAGTGAGACAGTCTTTTACCATCCTCGCCAATTTAGAACTGAAGACTTCGCTCAAGTGGAAGACTGTTCGAGTACCTGTAAGACAAACAAGTTTTTATGGTCTCTTGTCTATACATTGAAGCAACAGCACTCTGAATTGCTAGGATTGATTGTAAATAGAATGGTAATGAGGCAGTAAAAGAAAATGTTAAAATGTAATTTTGAAGTTATTTACTCGTTACTTTACGGTGATTAAACATTGGTGACAAAACATACTGCTCAGTTGAAAAAATAAGCTGTTACTCATTTCGAGGTTAGAGGTCAAAGTCAAACTGAAATTTAAAATTGAAATGAAGTGCCACTGGCTCGTTTCCCATTGAAAGTCTGCGTACTGAAACTAAAGTAACCCTGCCTGTTACGTTACGTTTCTGTAAACTTGCCAGAGGTTGGTACCAGACTCTGATTAGGAATAACTACATGCTTTTGTATCACTCAAGGGAATAAAAAGGTATCTCAAGAGTACATTAAGAATTAATACCCTCCTGAGATGGCATTAACAGACAGATAGTTGAATACGCCAATAGTAGAACTATAAGAAACACTGATGAAGACATTAGGGATATGACTATATATATATATATATATCTATATATATATATATATTAATATATATATATATATATATATATTAATACTTTTGTCTGGATTGCGACTTTATAAACATTTGTAAGTTTATAAAACTAAAAGAAGCTTTTGTCTGGATTACACTTTATATGAATTTACTATACTAAATATACACAGTCATTTTTTACATATAGCTCTGTATAGTCCTGTGATGCGTGTGGTGTGTTAAATGTTGGTGTATAGTCATTGGTACACGGGATATAAACGGGTCTGTTAAACACGAGTGTTTAAAATGTATATTTGTATTTAGGCACGAGGATTGCACCGCACTTCAAGTGCAAGTAAAATGTAATATGTGAGCACGGGGAATTGCACTTTATTAATTCAAGCGCAGTTGTACCGCGACTCCAATTGAATGGTTGATTAGCAGTCGAGTCTCGGTACAGCTGCATAAAAGCAACATGTTTTCACATACTCGGGGTTGTGTGTTCGGGAGTGGAGAACGGGGGAGAGAGAGAGAGAGAGAGAGAGAAGCGTAATTATAAATATCAATTGTTTTGTGTAGCGTTCGTCCACCCTGTTTTTGTCAGTGTCTATTAGTTTTGTTTGTCTATTTATTTTGGCCTCACGTGCCGTGTGCTGTTTTTGTTACAAACCTTTTATTTTCTGTCTGTTTAATTATTAAACTGCGCATCAGCACCTTCACTATTCCAAAACCTGTGTTCTGAGTTAGTTCCTGTTTCTGGTCTGTCATCACCCATTGCGGCCGTCTTTGTGACAATTCCCCAATATATTGGAATTTCAAAAAGCGAGCTTGATTCACATGTGAAAGTCAAATTCATGTTTCTGAACTAGGTCTTGTTTGAAGTATGTGTTTCATTTGTTTCGCCTTTTGCTTCTCCAACAGATGTTTCAAGAGAAACATTCGAGGCGACTATCAGAGAAGAGAAGTGAAAGAGACAGTAGATGAGCTGTGTTTTTTTTGTTTTTTTTACCTACTGGATCAAGCCTGTGGTGCTGCCTCTGCAGTAACAGCAGAGTGTGAGACAGCCGCCACACGGAAGGAAGGCTGGCTATCCCCTGATAGCCTCTGCTGCCAGTGCGAGAGGACACTTCAACACCAAGAATAACAAGATAAAGACTGAGGCTCCACACTGCACAATGGAATCACTCAATGAAAATTCACCACTATTGAAGTGGATCAGGCAACCCTGATTGAGTCTTTCCTGGTGAATAGACCCAATGCCTGCTGTATAGGGACATTTCAAACAATTCGTTTATCAAAATAAATGCATCTACTTGGCTTTTTGAGATTGATTGATTGGGTGGTTTGACAGACACTGTCTAATGACTAATGCCAGTTTGACATCTGTAAAACCAATCTATTGTGTTTTCAAGTTCTGGATATACTATACTCCAACAAGTATTGTTTGTTGAGATGTTTTATTGTTTCGACAACTCTGTGGATTCATTTTAAACATGTATACACTTTCATTAAGGTGGAGGATTAAAACATGCACAATCGCAAAATAAAAAACCAAAGTGTTCCCTCAAACACAGAAAGCACCCATCCACTAGATCATCTATGAGAATAAGCATTTGCATCTAGTTTTGTGTTTGTGTTAGGAAGCATCACAAGCTCTGTTTGTCAGATCTGTGGACTACAGTTAGCATATAATCCAAATCTTGAGGAGAATTTTCCAAGTCCACAAGATCAGAGCAAACAAAGGACTTTTTATAAACAAACATGATCCCTTTTATCGGATTAAAAGCAAACTTTGCTATGTGGGCTGTGCTACATTAATGAGAAGATGATGCACGTCTGAGCACCCTGGTCTCTGTCCTGTAATGCTCATGTAGGATCCATGTATCGCAGTGGTTGGCTAATAACACCCAGAAAGAAAGTAAGATTCTTTGAAATGATCACCATAAGAGATGATTCCCTTCAGTGAATGCTGCTCTGAGATGTCACTATCCATCCACAATGGCAGAACATTGACCCTTTGCATACTCAATATGCTTTAAACTGACAATTGCCTGTAACACAACTAAAGTTGAAAACATGTCTAAGGTGGTTTTGAATAAATCACTGAATCGGTATGTTATTGAAGAGTGGACTCCATGTGTTGAACTCTGCATAGTAGTTTTATTTTTTAATACATTTTTCTGTGCTTTCATTACAGCATTGTCAGTATCAGTCAGGTCTTGCCCAAGTGAGAAAAACAAAACATTATAAAGTATTTGAATGTAAATGACAGTTCTGTAGCTGAAATAATGAGTCAACCTTTCTAACACTGCAAGAAACTAGTTGTTATCTAAGTGTATGGAAGAGAAGAGGCACACTAGAGAAGGCCCTGCAAGCTGGCATCACTCTTCTGTCAGGTGATACAGTGATAATCCTCCAAGTTGTGTGTCATGAATATGAAGTTTAAGACTGAAATCCCTAAGTATATCTATCTTAAAAATAGCTCTGAATAGCAAGAGATAAATCTCTTTGGGTCAAAGACAACACCTGGCTGGCTGGGTGGGTAGGATACACTTCATAATACAGATACATTAACTACTTTGAAGTTACATTTTCTAAACACACAACTGAGCGAGAGAATGCTAAATTCGGCTTGTCCATACAGTAAAGGTATAGTAACTAAAGTTTAAATCCATTTCCCTAAACTTATTCACCTTCAGAACCCTTTTACACTCGCTCAGGTAAACTTTGCATAGATAAGCAGAACTACTCCTTGGATATATGATATTTGATCATCTCTGATCTTTTCTGTGGCAATATCAGCAAAAAAAACCAAAAAACAGTGTTCCTGAAATGAAGTGCACACTAACCACATGACCACATGGCGTGGAGACTTGCACTGCCACCTTGAGACCACGGCTTGTGATTTGATGAACCTTTGTTGCACTGACAAGGTCTTACAACCAAAATGTTACCTTCTATCTTCTTTTAAAGAATAAGAAAAGTTGAGATTAGGCAAGATACAGTGTGCTGGAGTGTCTCCTACCCACCTGTGATAAGACTAATCAGTAGTGCAGATGTTTATTTTGATTGGCTTTACTCATGTCTGAAATATATGTCTGTCAGTTTAGGGAAAATACCTCTGCAATAGTAAAGCATTTGTTACTTAATATGGAACTGAGGAGCTATGGGAGTGAGAGGCTGTACTAACTCTGAGTTTCTCTAAAGTTGATACTGCCGGGGGTCCATGGTTTGTGGACATTACATATTGATAAATCCAACAATTGACTAGCAATGGTTTGTAAGGTGAATGGTCCATTATGATAAAGTCAGGCATGTAACTGTTAAACTAAACACCTCACCAAGACTATCATGAATGATGACAGAAGTTTTTTTTTTTTTTATTACCCTCCAGCTGTCTGCTAATCTTTGACAGCTCCCTCCCTCTCTCTCTCTCTCTCACCAACATTGGAAGAACCAGTCAGGCAGGTTATATCTCATGAATTCATGGGATAAGAGAGGAATCAGAGAGGCAAGGTGTGTGTGTGTGTGAGAGAGAGAGAGAGAGAGAGAGAGAGAGAGAGAGAGAGAGAGAGAGAGAGAGAGAGAGAGAGAGAGAGAGAGAGAGAGAGAGAGAGAGAGAGCAGTGTTAGATGGAGCTGGTCCAGGTTATTCTGAAGCAGGTTTCAAACCTAAGACTATGACCAAAGGTACAGCAGCTCTAAGATGAAGGAGTTCCAGGGCCCCGAGGGTGCAGCACAGCTTCAGTGCTGCTCTGGAGAAGCTTCAAAGAGCAGTACGGTTCCCTCGGGCAGGCTGGGTGCTCCCACATCTCTCCCAGAATCACAGGGTGCGAGCAGAAAGCCACAGAGGCTCCATTGTACAATAAAACACTGTAGAACAGACTACCTTAGTTTTCGAATAAGAAACAGCCCTAAAACAAATTCTCACCCAGATAGTTACATTTCTAAAGAAAATAAAGATAACTAAAAGGCCTGGTGCACAGCTATGGAAGTGGATGGCTCAGTGAATTGGTAAAGTGATATTAAACACTTTCAGCTCTCCTGTATCTCAGATCTGCATAGCGTGAAATGATTCAGGAAGTGAGTACTGTAGTCAAGTGTACGTTGACTTCAATAGTGATTTTTATTCATTTGTGAGAAAAGACTATGTTTTTTTATATGTCCCTTATGATTTGAGTTCCCAGTTCCCATTTTCCCATAGTTGCAACAACACAGCTTTCATTCTGGTACTCAGGGTGGGTAAGGAGAGTTGGATGGGTTAATACCCACAAACCCATTTTAGGACCTATCACTGTCCCTTCACCCATTAGCTTAGTGCAGCCTTTCCTTACTCTCTAGCCCAGGAGTTTATTTAGGCTCAATTAAAGCCACTGTTTTCCTCAAAGCATGCATGAAGGTAAAATTAATTTGCAATGGCGGGTTCCCAGAAGCATGCTTTTACACAGATGGCATCGTCATCTGCTGACATGAGACACTACATGTCTGTCGTTGTATCTATTTTTTTGTCAATCTGTCTATCAATCTATATCTCTATCTGTCTACGTCTGCACTGTAAAGTGCAATCAAATCCACAAGGTACTAAAAATCAATAATTTGCAACACCTACCTACCCTGCCAGTCTAATGTGGCAGATGTGCATGCATGATTTCAGAAATATATCAGCACATTGCTATTGGATTAATGGTTCCACGTAAACACATAAAAGTGTTGAATATGCTGGGACAATTTTCTGAAAAAGACACTTTCTTGAAAACTTGCCTTGAACTTAGCGCATTCATTATGCATTAATATAATACTATTAACAACACAGTGCTATGTTTAGAACGGTATACTACAGTTAGGTTTTATTAGGGGAATGCCAGTAGGTGCTCAGTGGTTGATAACAGAGGGGCTGGGCTGCAATCGTATAAATAGGGTGGTATTTTTAAACTCTGTTTTTACGCTGACCCAGTCTCTTCAATTACAACCCCGCTGGGTCTGGCTGGCAGCATTAGTGGAGCCCCTTCATTTAAAATTGGGGATGGGAGTAAAACTCTCTCCATCCTTTTGCAGCTGTGCCCACGGACATGCCAAGAAAACAACAAGGCCATAAAGGACAGGTTTCACATAAAACTTTATTTCAAACAAGAGTTGTGTAGTGTTTATGTTAATAAAATGCTATGTGCTGACTGGGCAAATTGTAGGCACATGTTACTCCATTTTCAAAATAAAAATTTTCATCAACAAGTTCACAAAGCTGTTAGTGTTTGATGGCTTCTCCTTTATCTATGATGGGTATCAAACTTGTAACGTAAGTAACACATTTCTCAGACAGCTTATCCATTTTGCAGATTATAAAAAGTAGAAAGAGTAAAGGGAGAGTTAGGTTGAACACAGGCATAGGAAAGGTGCAAAATGACTGCACAGGTTGACCGTTGGGGTTTTAAAAACAGGAATGCTCACTTTCCTGCAAACAACTGGTGCCACTTTCAATGCAGATACACTGCAGTTAATTATTAGAATTAATTCTGGATCCATCCCCCACGAGAGTTAAATGAAAAAAAAAAATCCTGTGCATAAAAGAATCTCGTTGTGATTTTTACGTGGACTGGAACCACACACAATCTCTTATTAACCCCACTATGGAGCTCAGAATTCAGACAATCAGATAATCTGCACCTCTTAAAGGGTTAGCCATCATCTGAGTCAATCCCATTAACAGCCCCCCTGTTTCTGTCTTGAAAGTGTTTTGTTATAAACTCCAACCAAGTGAAAGTGGGGTCATATCTATTTGGTTCACATAAAAAAAAAGCTTGATCTGTCAAAAATTTTTGATTAATGATACATTTAGCACTGCTTGCTAAGAAAGAATGTAGTAAACACACACAAGGATAATATTTTAGTATAAGACTGAACATGATTGTGGGACACTTCAGCGATGCTATCAGATAAGTAGATGCAGTTACAGTAGCTTGTTGAGCTTGTTTGTCCTAATAACGTGGAGTTGATTTTGGAAAAGGGTGCACTTATGTAGTCTGGAGCTTTGATCAAGGGTCTTGCTGGAGTTCTGAGAAATACAGGATCTGGGAGTTTAAACCTGGGGTGTGAGTGAGACACAGAAATATACTTGATGTGAAAAAGATGAGGGGGAGATGTGTTAAACAAGCAAGTGTTTGTGTTTTGATCCCTGTTACCGAATCCTCCTTACTGCCTTTCTGAAAAACAGTTGCAGATGTTGCAAGAGAACAGCGCTTTTGCAACTCCAAACTAGGAAGTCTAAAAATGGATCATCCCACAAAATTAAACACAGACCTCACTAGAGTCACTAGAACAGGGGGAAGTGGCTCACCAGCTTGGGTCTGGGTTTAAAGAGCATGAAGCAGAGTGCTGGACTGGGAGCAATGTAGCATAATATACATAAACATTGCTGTGTTTCCATACACTACCCCAGCACTGTCCTAATGATTATTGAGGGCTATATATTTCTACATGTGGGCTGTTATATGATTAAAGTATATGCATGTCAAATTTAGTCTAGAGATATGGATAGAAAATGTTTTGAAGCGCGTCTTTTTTAAAGCCTGTTTGATTTTACTAATGTTTAAGGATGATGATGGGGCAGCACTACCCGTCGGCGTGTTCTGCTGGCAGCTGCTGGAGGTGGGGAGTGTCGAAGGGAAGGCATGCCACAGAGGAAGCCAGAAACCGTGAGCCCCAAGGCAGGCTAAGATGATTTGGTCCCCCCTGCTAGAAGCCACACGTCCACACAGCCTGCTGTCACAGAGAGGAGCTGTCTGACTGGAAGAAATCAAGTTGATAATAACATCTCGCCCTGAAGCAATCCGACACAAGGAACCCCAAACCCGATGAACCAGCCTTCGCAGGGAACATGCTGGAACAGTAAAAGCTGATTACCTGCTTGATATATTGAGAAAATGAATCTCTCACAACTTCCAATAGTCACAGACCGTTAGGCAATAATAGCATTAGTTCTTCACTGTGTCTTCTGCTGTGTAAGAAACACCGCAGTAATCCAGACTACACTTCTGTCTAGAAAACTAAAACCTAGTGAAAGCAGTGGTTCCATATAAAAACTATATGCTCAGCTGGATGTTTTCATTGTACTCTCCTTATTATCTCCAAACAAGCCACAAATTAGGAGACAAATGATACAATACATACAGCCACAGTACCACATGGAAAACCCATGGGGTTCTTTGACATTGCTCATCTTCACAGAGTGATAATGTAGGGAGGCAGTTTCATTGCCCCCACAAGACCAAAAAGTGAGGTGACTAGAAGTGTGGAGAAGCAGATGAGCTCAGCAGTACGGCACAGATGTACTGTACGTTTACATTGCCCTGGCTTGGTTCTTACTGGTTGATACCAGCTGGGAGATGGTTTGTGTACCTGCTTGGCCCAGTCTTTGCTTCCATTTTCACTGGTAGTCTCAAGATAGTTACATCATCCCAACAATGCTTTACATTCTCCACTGACCCATGGCGTACAGCAATTAGCCCCAGTCAATAATCTTGATGATGTGTGCCTTTTACTTAGGAGAGAGCTGCAGCCAGCCTACAGAGAAATGTGAGCACCGCCAAGCCTACCTGGCCAGGGCTCATGATGCTAATGTAAGCACTCCAGCAGGAGGCTGGCTGCCACAGAGGCTCAGGTTCTGAATGCAGGATGGAGATTTTCTGATGTTTGGCAAGTAATCCAGCTGCGGAGATGAATCTATCCTAAACATTAGGGTTTCCTGAGAGCTCTATTATTTTCCTTTGTAAATCAGGTTGTCACAGTGACTCAAAACTATACAAAACTGTAACAAAGCTTGTAAAATTCAGAACCCTTTGAAAGTATTAGAGAAACACTTTTAAAGCAGGGTAACTTCTTATATTAGTAAGATATGGTAAAGCCTAAACAAGACTAGCTAGACAATGGCAAAGTGTGGCTGAAGACTTTTTTTTGCTTGGCTAAAAAAAAAATTGTCTTCAATCTTCAAACAGTGAACAGCATGGTAAAATATAATCAACCATGGCAAAGCATGGTAAGACATATATATTAAATACACGGTAAAGCAGCAACATTGCAAGAATTAATTGACAAACAAGCTGGTCATACTGGAGCAGTAATGCCTTTATTTTAGAAGCAGCTGGGCAATAAACCCATTACTTTTCACTACCACATTTCCTACAGGAGTTGTTGAAGGGTTTCCTGGAGACTGTGATAAAAACATGGTTTGTATACAAACATAGTGAATTGTGTGGAATACCCGACCCATGCAAATGTGCAACAAGAAACTTAAGCGGCCGGTTTCCCTCCGGTTTAAATTAAGTGGCTTGTCAAGCAGCTGTAATCCAGCTGCCAAGAGGAATTCTCCCTTCATGTTGCATTGTCCTGGGAAATCAGTGCTTTAATTTGCAAGGAAATTGCTGTGATGTGGAGCAGCAGGAAAGTCAGTACCAATAAAAGTCAACCAAGACAATGTTCTCTGCAGCTTCTGGGGATTGTGGCTTGTGTGCAAGTGCACTGGCTAGCAAATGGGAAAAGCTTGTGAGAATGCATTACACACTAGCTGACTGTTATATATATTGTGACGGATGCCTGCTGGTCACAGGTTTTCCTTCTTCAAATAAACACTTAACACGTAGGATGCCAGAAAACGCTGTAGTGTGCGTTTATTATTTACAACAAAAGAAAATAAACAAAACAAAACCTAACCAGATCTCGGGCCCTATCTAAACAGATGTTGTGCCTCACTAATAATGAGGCAGGCTAAGCCTGTTACCTCGTCACCACAACCAAATCACAACTCCAACTCGTAGTCCAATACCTTTTCCAATAGTTCGTTTTCCAGTTTCACAATAACACGGTTACTTTCCCACTCTACCAACCAAACTCCTACCATCACCCACTATCACCCATTCTCAACCCACCTTTTATACATCGTTAATCAGCTAATTAGTCCATTAAATAAGCCTGGAGTTGGTCCTGACTTCGATAACCTCTACCAGGTCCTAATTCCCCCATGTATGGTCTCTGCCAAACAAGAAGTATTTATTTTAGCGCTGACTTAATTATTTGTAGTTTCCCTTATCTTTTTATCCCCACAGGATCTCAAATTGTTTTTATGAACAATGAGAAATCACTTTATTACCTTTGGAGTGCACGCTCGTAGTATGATTTTTATTTTTTGTGGACTGAGTGAAGATCTGTCCTCTCAGGGTTAGACTGACAGTCAATTTGGAGCTGAGATCCCAGTGTTGAGACCACCAGAATCTCCACAGTTACTTGTTGTGTCATTGTGCATCAGAGACCATTCTCAGCCATTAAATTGAGCTGTTCTTCTTTAGATTCATAAAGCATTCAATCAAGATTACTTTTTTTTTTTTTTAAATACATATTCAAACAGGATTCCCAATCAATGCCAATATTCAAATTGCATGCCAAGGAATGAAAAGTAAAAAATGCAAGTTAACTTTTTTATACAAACTCTGTTTTGCACTGTTTTACTGATGCAAAAGATCATACTCAATTTTGGCTCACTGAAACTTTTCTGAAAATGCTTATACCATGCATAAAACAACAACATAACAAATAATTCACAAAAAACACTGCATTATGAATGGATTCATATTAGGTGTGGAAGGAAAACCGAGATATAACGTATCCCAATCTAGACTGATATATACGATAGAATAATTAACATTCTTGATGAAGTAAAAGAATACCTTTTTAATAAAATCGCTGTGTTTGCCTGAGAGATTAATTCTGTACCTTAACTTGTTTTCCCACTAAAAGATGTCTTTCGTTTCTGCTTTTTTTAGGGATGTTCAATCACAAATTAAACACTTGACACAGGCTTTTCCTTCTATTACACTTCATAGAATCAAGCAGTTCCAGACTCTCTGAAGTGAACTAACAACCATCATCAAGCAACAAACATTTGGGTTTCTTAACTGCGGGATCACTGTGAAACAAAAACTATTTATTTCATTTCTGCCCATTCCTCCCTTTTCTGGTACATTGTGATGGTGTTTCGGGGTTCCAGGTTTGAATGCTTACTGTCACTGCCCATTGTCTTTGTGCTGCTGACTGTACTATTCAAGGTATCTCGAGTTTGCTTTAAACACCAGCCAATGCATGCATGGTCTTCTGTGACAGCCATGCTGTGCCTGCTGGCTCTTACAAAAATGACACAGAAAAGGATCCAGGCTCACATTGCCTCATACGAATCTATGAGGGAGTCATCGGAAACTAGTTCTACTATGATATTTTTGTAAGGAACTGCCCTAAAAAACTACTGCAAACTACTTAGAATATTTCTGTGGCTCTACACCAAAGAATTTTCCAAAATAGTGTACTACACAAACCTCACTTGTATAGTTTTGTAAGAGAGGGGAGATTGAAAATGTGGGTCACCTCTTGTAAAGTGGGGCAATTGAGATTTTTACTGTATGCCGGTAACAGGGTTTTCTTTTTGCATAGAAAAGTGCGGTTTTGTTCCAAGAAACATCCAGGCCCTTATTTAAAACCAACCCTGGTCTCTGTCCTGTGTGGCAGAAGAGCTTGCTTGTATTGACTTCTGTTTGACTCTCCAGTCTCGGTCAATCGCAAACTATCTTCTTTATCATATTTGTTGTTTGCTTTGGATGTCGTCTGAAGTAGGCAGGTCAAAACTGAGTAGCAAACTGGCAGAGAGAAAGAATGAGAGACAGAATGTTTAAGGCAGAATGATGTCAGTTCATGGTTATAAGAGGGGCCATAGTTCATTAGAATACAGTAAAGCCTGGATTATGTGCAAGGCTGTTTGCAGTTCTATGGAAATGTGAAGAAGATGGGGGTGGTCAACACTGGGTGAGCACTGCTTAGGCTGCGGGGTTCATTTGATCAAGCTATACCTGCCTGGATAAACCGCAGCTGGATTTTGTTTTTGTTTGTTTTAACTACATTGGGATTCCCTGGATTCCATCTATAGTTATCATGCGATTACCCTTAAATATGAATGATTGATGCAATTCAGACAGATTCCCTGATACAGTAAAATAATACAGCTGTGGCTTATCCCAGTGGGAGAATCAACTCAACCTCAAAGCAGGTTAATGCAGATCGGAGTGGGAACCATGAAAAAGACCTCCTGTTCTGTAAAGGTCCTGCAGAAACTGCTGTAGGGAATGTTAGTGTATGAGGGGTTCTCCACTACAGCAAAGGGAACACTGAGAAGAGAGGATGCAGCAATTATGTAATCAATAATGTGTCCACAAAATACACTGGCAAAAGGCTCTGATCCCACCAAAATTAAAATTCTGGTAAGGTGTCTTTCTGTGTTATAGCAGCCTTAAACTGGAATAATCACCCACCCAGTATGAGAGCTTTGCATGCAACTTGGTCATTTAAATTGGAAGTTAACAGAAATGCTCTTTGTTGCTTTGTTCATTTATTTATAGGTCTCTGTGTTACCTCAGCTGATGTTTCCAATCTGTAAATAATTTTCGCCGGTAATTGTCTGTTTTTATTATTATTCTTTTTTGATTTCTCTGTATAAATAAA